>NC_041406.2:16836080-17081080 GCF_900747795.2 Erpetoichthys calabaricus | reverse complement strand
ACCAAGAGACCTTCTTTCACTGATCCAAGGTCCAGTTCTGATTCTCGAGTGACCATTCTAGATTCTTTTGATGGTGAACAGGGTTAGCATGGTCAGTCTGACTGGTCTGCACAGTTCCATAACCTTCAGGGTTCGATGCACGGTTTATGGTTACACTTTAGTTCCATAACCATCAATATCACCAGAGTTTGACAACTGGGGTGGGGGTTCCCCCTTAGGTTTATTTTAAGGTATCATGCCCACTCATTAAGATCATAGTTTGGCTACTAGACAGCGACCCTTTGTGTTAATAATGCAGACATTCATCAGAGTATACCATTGACGTTAAGCAGTGTACCCGGTCTGCAACAATGGTTAGGTAGGTGGTATGCATCAAATTAGCATCCACATGAACTCCTAGACACTAGATAACTGCTGCACCCGAGTTATTGTCGAACACTACATGCCAAGAGGTACTACAGTCACCAGTGCAAGTTACTGTGACTTGCTGGAGACAAATGTGAAGCCTGCTATTTGATCCCAGTGGCAGGGACTGCTGTCTCATGGAGTCCTTTTGCTAAAAGACAATGACACACACACTGCTACTGAGGTATTGGGTACTGGAGATATTGCCACATCCTCCTTATTCGCCAGATTTGGCACCGTGTGATTTCCACCTTTTTGGACCGCTAAAAAAACATTTGCATGCTTGTCGATTCAAGACAGATGACGACATGAATTAAGTGGTGCACGAGTGGCGGTGAGGAGAAGACAAAACCTTTTCTACTGCTGGAATCAAGGCACTTCCAGGCAGGTGGCACAAGTGCATTGAGAATGGTGGAGACGACTTTGACAAATGACAATTGTCAGTTTTGTTAAAGTTTGTTCCAATTTCTGATAAGTCCCATTTTCTAACTTTAGCATGTCCCCATCCCCAACCCCGTATAATATTATACTGTATATATACACTCACTGGCTACTTTATTAGGTGCACCGTTTCAGCTGCTTGTTAATGCAAATATCTAATCAGCCAATCAAATGGCAGCAACTCAGTGCATGTAGACATTGTATATATATATATATATATATATATATATACACAGTATATATGTATATATTTATATATATATATATATACATAGAGAGACACAGAGAGAGACAGAAAGATTTGTATGCATTGTGTCTTTTCATTTTTAAATAACCAACTGAGTAATAACTGACAAAATGAAAATGAGAGAGGTTTTTCTGAGAAAACTCAATGAATAGAGAATATTTAGTAATGTATATCATGTACCTTATAGTCCTTTCAAATGAAATACTGTATTTTGTGACCTGTATTTCTTACTTTGATAGCTGTTTGATGTGTTTGATATTTGAATTGTAAATATCTGTATTAAAAAGTAAACATTTCATTTTTGCTATTCATTGAACAATTATTTATTCAAATTGCCATCACAATAAAACTAGTGTCTAATGGTCACATTATATTTTCTGTTATTGTTGTTATGGGACTAATTGTGCATATTATTTAATAGACTTTAGATTGCTTTACAATCTTACTATACTACTGAAGGTTATATTTTATATTATATTTTACATTTAACTTAGAAAGGATTTGTTCTTCATAATTACAACTAATTATAATTTTGCACATTTTTTAACTTTTTCAAATATTGGAGGATCGGTAGGGGAATTTTACTGACTAGGCATCACAATGCATGCTCTTTGGTGGCCACTGATCCATCAACCTCATGGTCTCAGTGTTAAATGTTTTAAACTCGTGATAATTTACACAACAAATAACGCTAAAAGGATAGTTCAATTTCATTATGAACTAACATCATTTAAGGAAATCCACTTTTTGCATTTTTGAGAAGGATTAACAGTTCTGGAACCTGAGCTTTTCTCCATTTCCTCTGTTTTTGGTTAAACTGCAGTTATTCATTTTGTTTGTTGCCCAAGCTTTGCGTATCCCTTTCTTTTGTTTCCCTTCTTCTTTCATACAGTATATTTTTTTGTTTGAACCTCATGGCAGTCAAAGACAAATGCCTCTAAGCACAGAGAAGGCTTAGGATTCAGGGGCAGGCTTTGGAGAGCTTAAGTCAAATTCCAGCACTTAACTCTTGTTTGTTCACCCAAACTTTTATTGTGCTGGGGTTACAGTAAACAAAAGGTGTCATTATATCCAAGGTCTGACAAAAGATTGGAAAATACCCACAAAAAAGCAACAACACAACATGAGAGAAATATGCAATATCAGTTTTCTTTGATGGAAGGAAACGCCTGTCCGTTTTCAAATTGGGTTATTTTATTTCTCCCTCCATGCAGTAGAATCCGACTTGTTTATTTCCCCTTGTGAGATATTAAACCGCATGCCCCTGACTGTAAAGTTATTTTTCTTTTCTGCCTTCACTTTCCTCTCTAGGTGTCTCAGGCAGAATGTTTTGAAAGCTTCTCTTTTCTTCAGTATTCTTGTTGTAATATGTTAAGAAAGTAATTTACGATCTTGGTGTATAATAAAAGGAAAATGATTGATTAATTGAAGACAAGAACTGCTGCTCAGGAGACTTAGTTTTGATTTTTTTTTCCTGCTCGTGGTGTAGATTTTTTATATTGTCTCCATCTAATGGATATTCTGCTTTCCTCTTGTCTCCCAAAGATGTTCAGGTTAAGTCGATTCACTAGTTGAAATAAGCCCATTGAGATTTTGTGAGTGTACTCATCCAGAGGTGCTTACTATTTCTTGGCCTAGTACTGTTTGCATAAGCTCTGGTCAGCGACAGAGCAAGGGCTTTGAACTGGGGGTGGGTTAGCAAAAAAGTAACATTTTAATGCACGCACAACACACACAATATGCATTATGTTTGGATTCTTGATGGTTGTCTAAAGAGCAGTCATTGGGTCTGCACCTATGGGCATTGTAGTGGGGTGAGAAAGAGTAATGATCACCCAGAGATCACTGGGAGAGGGAGGCCCTCAAAAGCCTGGAATGAAAAGTTTGTCTTTGGAGAGGAAGGGGCCTACATAGATTGCTTATGAATAGGGGCCATAGTTCTGTGCTACAGCCCTGTCTGTACCTATAGGGTGGTGCAGGGAAATTGGAAATTTTCAATTGACGTTCAATGCACGAATAAACCCATTACCAAATACATTTAATGATGAAATATACTGTACAGGATGTGCAGTTAATGATGTTAATCAATATTTATTCAATACTCATTTTATGTTTTGAAGAAAACATCATGAAGGTGCAATTGTCCATTTCCTCTGTACACATTCTGACAACCTGTTGTGGAAATTTTGCATTGCTTGACGTAACATGTCAAGAGGAATGCCAGCGATTTCCTCCTCAATCCTCCTTTTTAGTTCAGCAATGGTTGCTGGTCGTGTGTGGAACACTTGGCTTTTAAGATGTCCCCACACAAAAAAAAAATCACAAACAGTGAGATCTGGGGATCTTGGAGGCCATGGAATGTCACCGTTGCGTGAAATGATGCGCCTTCCAAGCAATCGCCGAATTGCTCCTCGTAGGAACAGAACTCAGTCATTAAGTGAGGAGTATCTGTAAGATTAATATACATCATTAACTCTATTATTAGTATTTTATTATTATTTTTATTATTGTGTATATATGTTGCGCTCCATGAGAACAGTTTCTTTTCAGCTTTTGTCGATTTTTGCAAAGTGCTCGACTCAGTTGATCGAGCTGCCCTGTGGGACATCCTGAGGGTTCGCGGGATCCCCTTGAGGTTGCTGGATATCATTGCTGGCCTGTGCACTGGTACTGTGAGTGCTGTGCAGAGTGGAGGCAGGACCTCTGTGTTTTTTCCCAGTTGATTCTGGGGTTCGTCAGCAGTGTGTTCTGCTCCTACTCTGTTCAATGTTTGTATGGACTGGGTGTTGGGCAAAGTCGTGGGGTCCAACGGCTGTGGGGTATCTGTTGGTGAAGAAAGATTCACAGATCTTGACTTTGCTGACGATGCTGTGATCTTCACAGAGTCAAAGGAGGCTCTGATTGGGGCACTCGAGAGACTGAGTGAGGGATCTGAGTGTCTGGGCTTGCAAGTGTCCTGATAAAAACCAAGATCTAGGCCTTTAATGACCTCTTGGGCATGGGCATCAGCAGTGTGTCTGTCTTGTCGTCAAGAGAGTGTCAACCTCGTCGAGAGGTTTGCTTACTTCAGCAGTGACATTCGTGTCTCTGGTGACTCTTCCTATAAAGTCAGTAGACAGCTTGGGAGAGCATGGGGGGTCATGAGGTCGCTGGAAAGGGGTGTGTGGCGCTTCTGATATCTCCACAAAAGGACAAAGGTCCAAGTCCTGATGCTTCCTGTCTTGCTATATGGTTGCGAGATATGGACGTTATCCAGTGACCTGTCACGAAAACTGGACTCCTCTGGCACTGTGTCTCTTCGGAAAATCCTTGGGTACTGTTGGTTTGACTTTGTGTCGAATGAGTGGTTGCTCATGGAGTCCCGAATGAGGCACATTACCTGCATTGTGAAGGAGTGTCATTTACGGCACTATAGCCATGTGGCGCATTTCCCCAAGGGTGATCCGGCTTGTAAGATTCAACATGGACCATATGGTGGAAAACTGCAAATAGTGCAGCTGAACCAGGCTCCACAAAAAGGGGCTCCCACATTAAATGAGAAAACTACATATATATATATATATATATATATATATATATATATATATATATATATATATACAATAAAAAAATTATAATAAAATAGTAATAATAGATTAATGGTGTATAGTAATCTTACAGACACTCCTCGCTTAATGACTGAGTTCTGATTCCTACAAGGAGCTGCCCCTTACTGATATTTCAAGCATACTGTACTGGTGTCTTTTATTTGCATGGGGAGTGTGTGCTTAATAACTTGCTTCAAATGACATGGGTTCTTGGAGCAGTAGATGAGGAAAGCCTTCAACTTCTACCCAGTGACATTTCCTTCCAACATCAATGTGACCACGTCTTTAAAAGCCTTGAAACCAGGCATTGTTTTAGCTTCTCCACTCCTCTTCCTGCAAGCTTTGTCTTCCTTCTTCCCCACTCTGGCTCCTTTTAAGCTGCACCTGGGAGTGCTCCAGGTAGCTTGTTAGCATGCTCTTGAATCATTCCCAGGTGTGGTACTCTCCAGGGCTCAGCAACATCTACAGCACCCCCTGGTGGTGCCCACGGGTCCCAACAAGGCTGCACCAAACTCCAACTCCCATAAAGCCCTGCGAGAGTCCAGGCAACACTGTTACCCAAGGGGGCTGCCATCTAGTGCTCTGGGGGAGGCAACGCTACGGAAAGGCACTCTCCCCCGGTCCTTCCATCATTGAGAATTCCCGGCCAGGCAAGGGACCCGGCCGTCTGCCACAATAGATAGATGTGTATGGCACTATATAATAGATAGATAGATAGATAGATAGATAGATAGATAGATAGATAGATAGATAGATAGATAGATAGATAGATAGATAGATAGATAGATAGATAGATAGATCTTAGTATAGTCGGCAGGATAAGATAGATAGATAGATAGATAGATAGATAGATAGATAGATAGATAGATAGATAGATAGATAGATAGATAGATAGATAGATAGATAGATAGATAGATAGATAGATGTACAGTAAAACCTCTGGTCACAAACATTTCCGAACACATACGGGATACGATCAAAAAGTTCACCAAAATTTTGCATCTGTTCACGACCACACGCTCTGGTGGCGAACAAAAACACTGGCGGCCAATTTCCCTTCTGTTTCATACATGCCAATGATTTCCCATTCTCCGTTTCCCATTTTCTTTTGTTTGCGTAACAAAGCAGCTGATGTTTCAAAAGGAGTTACAATGTTAACCAAGCAGATGCCTCAAGTGCTGGAAGAGGTGGAAAAACTGTTGCTAGTGTGGTTGAACGAGAAGCACCTTGCAGGGGATAGCGAAAGCGAGCCAATCATATGGGAGAAAGCCAGGAAGATTCATGGTGATTTACTGAAAAAAATCCTTCTTCGAGTGGCGAAGGTGAGGAATTTAAAGCCAGTAGAGGATGGTTTGAAAAGTTTCGCAAGAGAAGTGTCATTTAATTTTTTTCCCTGTGCTTAAAACTCATTAAAAAAGTGTTTTTAGCGAGTGGTTCGTAAGGGTCCAGCGCCAGCTCTTACAATGTTAGTTTTCTCTGTTGTTCAAGGTTTTCTCAGTGTTATTCAATGTTTTTACATTTAGTTTACTATTACACTGTGCATTCTATGGAGTAATTAACTATTTTTGTGCTTAAAAAAATAGCCTATATATTTACATACAGTTTGTACAGTCTGGAATGGATTAATTGTATTTACATACAATATCATGGGGAAATTATGTTCGGGTCACGTCCAGAGTTTTGGAACGAATTACGGTAGTGACCAGAGGTACCACTGTACATTATTTGTCCCCAAGGGGAAATTATAACTTTACAGAAGCTTTAGAGAGAAAAAGAGAAATAAATAAATAATACTTAAATAATAAAACAATCAACAACCTCCTAAAGACACATAAGAACTTTTCATTTGGATTCTGGACAACTGCTGCAATCAATAAAAGAGCTATAGGTGACAGTAAGATGGTCAGACCTGTCCAGATGTTTATTTGAAGGTGTTAATGTTTGAATACAGCAGGTACAGCTTATTGTGTCCGAAAAAGGAACCTGCCATTAGACACTGGTTCAAAATAACTCATTGTTGTGTTTCCAAGTTTAAAACTAAACATTAACAGGATGCTGCAAACACTCCTAGGCAGTAATGTGGACAAATGCATTCCATTTTTCAAAGTCTGGATCACACTAATCAGCTTTAATTGTACTGTGCTGGCATCTCCTTCACAAGTCTCCAGACCCTCTCCTGCTTTTTCTACTCTGTCTGATCATATCAGATGAAAACTGCCCTGCATTAAATAGCATCTGAAATACATTTAAGCTTGTTCTCCTTAATAAACATGCCACAGTACCAGGAACAGTCTGTGACTCACCATAACATGTCAAAGTTCATCCAACTTATTTGTAAGCAATCAAACATTCAAATCTACGGAGTCAGGCCAGTCCGGAGTCCTTTCCACCTTACTTTTATCCTTGCTCCGTATTCTTTCCAACTTTGGATGAGCTGCTGAGAACTGTGAGGATATAAATGTGCTTATCTTTTTATATACAAAATGGCCCGTGGTGGATGTATGGTAACAAAACACCAAATTTTCACTCCTCTCCATTCATAGATATCAGAAGGACACATTTTTGTAAAGTAATTATGTCCCACTGATTAAAGCTAGGTGTATTTATTTTGCACCCTTCCTCTCTTTTAGTGATTTATGGAAGTGGAAAGCACCGATTAAACAGTGGAATATTTATAAGCTGAGTATATTTTTTGATTTCTTCTGTTTTGGGGCTTTACAAATCTATTTTAATATGAATTGACAAGTCATTTGCAGCTGTCACCATCAGTCAGATTAAATGTTGCTTTACTTAAAAACATATTTTAACATAGTTTTGGCTTTTCAATAATTCTTTCTTTTTATTCCTTTACACGTCTGAGGTTTTGCTCCATTCCTACATCGTGAGCAGCTTTCGGAATCTATGAATGATCACCATTTGAATGTACAATGAATTAAACAGGTGCTGGTTTATTTTACATTCAAAGTTTAAACTTCTTTAAATTTGAGATATTCAAAATGTACAATATAAGAAAAAGACCCGGGGAGCTATTTTCTCTTTTATATGTTTCAAAATAATAGGACTTGAGCTTGAAGCTTGACAACAAAGCCCGCAAGCCAGCGGCAAGCATGAGCCTCGTGAACCAAGAACTCTTTTTTAAAGCTCATAATGGACAATGTTTACTCCGAGAATTAAGCGAGTGGCAAAGAGATCCCCATTCAAAGTACCTTGTTTTTAATCTGAAGGGGTATGTTTTTTCTTACTTTGTCATCGTTTAAAACTAGACATAAAGTAGCTTAGTAAAACCTCACATTTTTCTTTGGGACTGAATTTTTAAGTATGTTATTCTGTTTTCTGAAGATAGACTTAGTGTGAATATAAAAAGTATGAGTGTCTTTCAAGTAATAGTTACAAGCAGTGGTCCCCAACCCTTTTTATGCCCCATACCCCTAGAAAATGTTTGCACCCCTCTAAAAGTAATATCAACTTTGAAGATGAAGAAGTCAAATTTCTTTATTTTTAAACCAGAAATTGAACGATGCACAGTACTGCAGGTGAACAAACTGAACTAAAAAAAATAAGCTTGTAGCTAGGTGCTTAAAATGTAAATTTAAATGGAGCCATTTGTAAATCTCAATAATCTTGTAAATAAGACCCCCGTGAAGTGTAGACACTCGATTGACAGGGATTGGGGTATCCCACGAAGTGTCAAGTGCCGCAAAGAAATGACTTACAATTTAACGATTGAGGGGTTTGGGGGTTTTGGGGACCCCTATGAACGGGTGCTGGTGTACCGCTAAGCAATGAACACAGTCAATGAGCTTTGTCCATCCAAAAACACGGGCACTGCAGTTCAGAAACAGTAAAGTTCAAATTGCTGCGCTGCTGCCAGGACCGTCAGCAGGTGAGATGGGCTGAGCATAAACAGCAGGTGTGGCAGCCAATTCAGTCCTCCTTGTCACCCTCAAGAAAAATGTCAATCAAACCTCAAAATTAGTGACAGGGCTTGCACAGAAATCAATAATTGAGCTCGGCCTTTGCTACAGATCTTGGCAAGGTCCAAATTCCATTCTCTTAAAAAAACAGATATTCGCCTTTAGATTAGATTAGATTTGATTATTAATTTATAAAAGCACATTTAAAACAACAGAGGTTTGTTCCAAAGTGCTGTACAAAGAAGCATTAAAGTAAACACAATGCAAACAATCATGCAGAAGTAGATCAATAAGACCACCAATTATAACATCCCACCACAATCCCGTCATACACAGTGAAAGGCGGAAGAAAACAAGTAGGTCTTAAGCCGACTTTTAAAAACCTCGATAGAAGATGAAGACCTGATGTGAAAAGGCACATCATTCCAAAGCCTAGGAGTGACAACTGAGGAAGCTCGGTCTCCCCTCGACTTCAGCCGAGATCTTGAAACTACGAGGGACAGTCGTCCAGATGACCTCAATACTCTTGGTGCCACAGAGTGTGGTGAAGGAGGTCACAGATGTATTTTGGGACGAGACCATGCAAGGCTTTAAAAACAAACAACAAGATTTTAAAATCAATGCAACACCTCGCTGGTAGCCAGTGGAGAGAGAGGGGCTAAAATGGGGGAGATGTGATCCTTTTTTTCTCAACCCCATTCAGAATCTCGCCTCAGCGTTTTGAACCAGCTGAAGGCCCGACAGAGCAGATTTGGGCAACCCCACCTATAAGGAATTATAATAATCTAGCCGAGATGTAATAAAGGCATGTATGACTGTTTCCAAGTCCTTCTGTGAAAGAAAGGGTTTTAGTCTAGAAATTTGTCTCGGTTGGTTAAAAACTGGACTTTACTCCTGTGGAGATTTGTTTTTCAAAACTTAGTGACGATTCGAAGATGATACCTCGGTTCCTGGCATCCTTATGAATCATTACTGCCAAGGAGCCTAACTGCAGATATTGTAGGACCAAAAATAATGACCTCTGTTTTATTTTCATTTAACTGTAATAAATTTTGTGCCATCCAATATTTAACGTCATCACCAAGGCTCCACACGCAGAAAAGAACCCGTGAGAACTGAAGCTCATTAACAGGTAACAAATGTGTGAGCAACGGTGAAGTCTTTTCATATTGTAGAACAGGAGCAATGACCGACAAATGACAGCACACCTCACCACAATAAAGTCAGGCAACGCACCACACTCAATTTTTGGCAAATCGCAATACAGCCTTCTTTTTTGTTGCCAAACCCCGGGTAAAGCCATCTTGCACCCCTGGGGCTTCAGGCACCCTAGGCTGGGAACCCCTAAGTTAGCTAAATATTTACCTGTTTGTTACCCATTCTTTAAAAATAAAAGTCTTAAGTAGTGTAAACTGCACTAATTTGTGTAAAGTGTAAAGATTTACTTTAAGAGGTAGAAGTACATAATAAACAAGGCTTGTCACCTCAGATATTTGAATTATTAAAATACGAGGAGGCTCTGCCCCCTGCTTACTTCGCTCGCCCACCTCCGGGTTTTGGTTTACCAGATATACAATTTTAAGAAATTGTTATTTTCATGGGAATTGTTACATATGCATTATTTTCACTTTTACTTTAAAACTTTAGTAAAAACAATATTTGGAAAGAACTTTTCTTCAAGATCGCATTGAATTTTGATTCCGTGTTTCGACTTACAGTACATCATGAGAACACAACGTATAACTGCCTGTGAGTGAATATCGTTTCTTTCCCTCTAATAAATAAAATGACTTTTTCAAATGTTTGTCCCTGCTCTTTCTTCTTCGCTTAGTCGTTGACGTGTCATCTAGAATGCATAAAATTCTTGTCCTGATAAAATTTATAAGAGCTGAGAGCGTAGGAAGTGTGTCTGACAAAAGCATTCACATGACTGACGTTAGATAACTGTGGTCTTGTTTGAAAATAGTTGTAAGAATGGCGTGACTTGAAAGAATCTCATGTTAAAAGTCTCACGGGACTTCATACCGCAACAACAATTTTGGAATCTTTAAATTCTCGCTGGCAACACGAATTAAACGATCTACAAGTCTTCGACTTAAAGTTTAAATCCAAACAATATATTCGATCTCTTTTCACTGTTCCGTTATTTCACCGAGTAATAATTTCCGTTTGTTTGCACTAATGCGTTCTTTCCTATCCTTTTTTTGAGACTTTTGAATTTTCTTACTTCCATTATCTCTAACCTGCTCTGCATGTGTACCGCGCCAACATTTTTTAATTCTTTACGATGTTCTACTTTGTCATTTACTCTTTGTCCTTTATTTCTGGCCCCGGGCGTACACTCGTCTCACAGGACGTATAAGTGTCTCTCCGAGAAAATCACGTCTTGTATCCTTGCAAGATTTTTTGTTATAACAGAGAGATGTGCTTCAGTTTAAATGTTTAAAGTCTAATTATTCTCAGTTGTAATCATCAGATAGAGTTTTATTGAGGGCTAGATCCGTAGTAAAGGATCAAAAATCAAAAATAACACCGTATTCATAATCACCAAGATTGAAATACTCTAAAATGATACCCCATATACTTATTGTAAGAACCAATATTAGAAAGTTAAAGCATTGAGTTAAACTCATATTAGTGTTTGCTTAATTTGAATAGAAAATGATTTTCTTTCATAGTCACAGACAATGGTATAGCCTTTTCCTCCCTGTAAGTTAATATGAGATAGAACGTTCCTGCTATCTCTGTAATACAGCATGTTAATTGAGTCAGTTGTTGTTTAGGTCCCAGTGACAGCAGCAGAAATGGGATAGCATACAGTTTTCTGACCATTTAGAAATGGTTTAGAAACATTTAGAAGTGATCTGTAACGATTAGAAATGAAACAAGATTTAAGCTTTGAACAGAGCTTTTCTTAACAAGAATTTTTCTTCTTTTTTTGCTGTATCAATTTTCTCTTTTTGTGTGAACTGTCTTACTTTGAATTTTTACTAATGTTTTGAAAGTGAAGATATTTTGTCTGTGGAATCATTTCAACATGTCAAGCCTTTGTTGAATCCCATTTGCAAAGCAGAGCTGCTGAACTTTGGCCATTTTGAGTAAACGCAGCTACACTTATCTTTGAATTTGTTATTTTTAACCTTCTGGGTTACAAGACTAGGACCACCAATAAAGAATCAAATATCAAAAATATTATCATATCCATGACAAAATGTAAAATTACACTCTGCATGCCTATATTAAGAAATCCCATATTTTAAACGTTTTGAGAAAAGGAGTAAATTTGATCCCTCGTATCCCATTAGGGCATGAATCTCTGGGATCGGTAAATGTGGCACATACATCTTCAAGCCGTTCTGGTCATTTTTTGATGAAGATCTCTATTGGTTTACTCTTTATCATAAAGGTGTAATTTCCTGCACAAAATACTGGCCAAAATGGCCTAAAAACGAGTCTTTTTCTAGCCTTAAACTGGACATAACTAGACATAAAGACGAGACAAACGGTAAATCACATGTGGGGGTTTTTGTATAACGGCGAGTCAGGAGATGCCAGACGACAAACACTGAAGTGATTTCAAAGCATTCAAAAGTCATGAATGCAATTCTACATTAATTTGATTAAAAAGATCAATTTAATAAAATATTTATTGGCCACAGGAGGTGTTTACTTCAGACAGCAAAAATAAATCTGAGTGATATGTCTAAAATACAAAGATGAGGAAGCTACAACTACCAGACATCTGCTATTCATTAAACATATTTGTTTACAACAGTGACTGATATTAATTTTGTCACCGTTTTTAGTTTCCTATTTCTGGAAGTGGTCAAAACATCGTGAGACAATCAAACCTAAAGTTTCATAACCTGACAGACTCCCAACTTGCTCAAGGTAAGATTTCTGACAGCTGCAACTGAGTTTCCTCAGAAAATGCCCATGGAAGGGCTGTTACAACTATCACCATGTCATAGAGTTTCGTTTTTCCTTTCTATATACTGATTTTCTTGTGTTCCTGTTTTCTAAACACTAGCATTAATGATAATAAGCTTTTTCTCCCCCAGTGGATTCAAAAAGTATTCAGACCCCTTCACTTTCTACGCGCTTTATTGTGTTTGAGATTTAATTCTAAATGAAAAAATTTGCCATTTTTGCTCATCGATCTACACTCCAAAACCCATAATGACCAAGTGAAAGCATGTTTCCAAAAAGGTTTTCAAATGTATTAAAAATGAAAAACTGAAATCTTTCATTCCTGGAAGTATTCCGACCCTTGGCTGTGGCACTCCATATTGTGGTCAGGTGCATCCTGTTGGTTTTAAGGCTCCTTGAGATGTGTCCAGTACTTGACTGGAGTCCACCTGTGGCAAACTCAACAGATTGGATATCATTTAGAAAGGCACACACTCTAGGCATGAAGTCCAAGGAACTTCTTGTAGACCTTGCAGATCAAATTGTGGTGAGACATAGAGTTGGCTGAGGGAATAAAATTATTTCTAAAGCTTTAAGTTTTCCTAAGAGGGTAAAAACCAAGTTGTGAAGTCCAGGGAACTATCTGTAGACCTCCACCATGAAATCTTCTAAACCTTCCAGTGATCCCAGGAACATAGTGGTTTATTAACCCTTAAACCACCACATACTTGGGGAGTTAATGCACTTCTGGATGCCAAATACTTTTTTGCTACACTTTTTAAGGAAATATCACAATTCATCAAGAAAAAGTGAAATTTTAACAGAACACTTTTTTTTTCATGCAAAGAACATCACAATTACTGCAGCACTGATCATTAATAAAGTATCTATCTATCTATCTATCTATCTATCTATCTATCTATCTATCTATCTATCTATCTATCTATCTATCTATCTATCTATCTATCTATCTATCTATCTATCTATCTATCTATCTATCTATCTATCTATCTATCTATCTATTTTACACAATCTCTTATTATATGTACAAGGTAAAACATACGCCATTGATGAAATTCAGTAAATCACCAAGCCAACTGCACTTGATCTGGCTGCATGCAAAAACACAGAGGCCAACGTGGATGCCTGCAGGCTAGGCTAGTGCAGCGGCTGAATCCCAGGGACAGTGATGCTGATTTGCTAGGGGGAGGCAGTTGTCATGAGCTGGCAGCTCAACAAATGACTGATCAGCTCTGGCGTGCTGGAAAATTGCACTGAGAACTGACTATAGCCGGTTGAAACATTCAACAAATGTACGTTGCTGAATATACTCGGCTCTGGTGTGTTGGCAAATTGCTGTTGTGGAGCTGGTTGTGGCAGTTTAAGGGTTAAAATTAAATTTAACATATAATGTAGAGTATAAATTAGAAAACATTTCTTTAAAAGCAGATTATCCGCTAATCCACCTGGTTTGGTATCATTTGCAAACTTAACCAGCTTGTGATTAAAATTTCTATCCAAATCATTTCTATATATTAAAAATAGCAGCGGCCCCAGCACTGCCCCCTGCTGGACTCCATTTTTAACATCGGTCAGTTCTGATGAGGTTCGTTGCACCATCACTTACTACTTCCTGTGTCAGAGCCAGTTCTGCACCCATCTACCCACAACACCCTGAACTCCCACTTCTTTTAGTTTGATAGCCAACCTCTCCTGAGTGACCTTATCAAATGCTTTATGAAAGTCAAGATAAATAATATCATAAGCTCCATTCTGGTTGTATTCTCATAGAATTGCAGTATATCAGTAAAACACGACCTCCCTCTTTTGAACGACATGCTGACTGTTCAGTAAAACTTTTTCTTGTCATGTGCGGCTCAGTTTTTTCCTTATTAATTTGTTCCATCAATATTCAAAACCTCAGTGGAAGTGAAAAAACAGCAATGAAATGTAACAATAATTCCATGATAGATTATGAATTAAAATACCGTATATACTTGCAGATAAGTTCTCTCGTGGATAAGTCGGGACTTGATTTTAACGTATAATTTCCAGTATTTTATAATGTCGGTTGTATAACTCGAATGCAGAAAACTCACGCTATTGGTCCAAGAGATTATGATATGCTAACGCCCACCAGAGAGAGTAACGACGGAGCGCACAATACTTTCTATGTATTGTGCCTATGTGACCACACGGTAATACCTAAACTATTCCGAAGCAACATTTGCACTGATTTGGCTTTTTTGTATGTCACACCCTCATACACCTTTATCGAAAGAGCATCCCTTATCTACGATGGAGCGTTCGATCAGTAGAAAATACGAAGCTGGTTTTAAATTAAAAGTCGTTGAAGTGGCGAAAGAAATTGGTGCAACAAAATTCAATGCGTCTGAGAAACTGATGCAAGATTAGAGGAGGCAATTATATGTAAAAAAAAAAAAAATTAAGTGTTGCATTTTTGAACGTGGGCAGCACGGTGGTGCAGTGGGTAGCGCTGCTGCCTCACAGTTGGGAGACGTGGGGACCTGGGTTCGCTTCCCGGGTCCTCCCTACGTGGAGTTTGCATGTTCTCCCCGTGTCTGCATGGGTTTCCTCCGGGCGCTCCGGTTTCCTCCCACAGTCCAAAGACATGCAGGTTTGGTGGATTGGCGATTATAAACTGGCCCTAGTGTGTGCTTGGTGTGTTTGTGTGTGTCCTGCGGTGGGTTGGCACCTTGCCTGGGATTGGTTCCTGCCTTGTGCCCTGTGTTGGCTGGGATTGGCTCCAGCAGACCCCCGTGACCCTGTGTTCGGATTCAGCGGGTTGGAAAATGGATGGATGGATTTTTGAACGGGCATATAAGTCAGGGTCTGATTTTATGATCGATTTTTCACTTTTCAAGACCCGACTTATACATGAGTATATACGGTAATTGACACCAAATTGTGAAGGTTATTGCAAATAAAATGTGTGGAATTTCTTTGGTAACAAAAAGGTTTTGTGTATATTGAAAGAGTCACATTTGGGTAGGTGAAACAGTTTGACACTGAAAACAAAAGAAATAAAGTAGCAAATATAAGCACACAGCTTTGGGATGAATTTTTAAACGCTTGATGTCATTCTAAAATAAAGGACTTGTTTATAAAAAATGGATTTAGATTTTATTACTACTTTTTAATATGTAGCCGCAAACTAAAATGAATTGCCCATTTTCAATGGCACCATAGAAGATACTTTATTAAAGGTAAACTAAAACTAGAATCTGGCAAAATTACAACGCAAAGTGTCATGGATGTGAGTCAGAGGATCAGCTTACAGGCTGCTTAGAACATTAGAACAATCTAGACGAGAACAGGCCATTCAGCCCAACTAAGCTCTCCAGTCCTATCCACTTATTTCTTCCAAAAAAACATCAAGTCGAGTTTTGAAAGTCCTTAAATTCTTACTGTCTACCACACTACTTGGTAGCTTCTTCCAAGTGTCTCTTGTTCTTTGTGTAAAGAAAAACTTCCTAATGTTTGTGTGAAATTTACCCTTAACAAGTTTCCAACTGTATCCCCATGTTCTTGATGAAGTCATTTTTAAATTAGAGTCTCGATCCACTGTGCGCATTCCCTTCATAATTTAGAGGTAAGCGAGAGGGGGCGCTGTTGCTAACAGAATTATCTCTCTTCTCACCTGCAGTTCTGAGAAAACGCCCAGTGAGGGCAACTGACTCCGCCCCTTAAGGTCAGAGCCCAATAAGAATCCAGATGCCCCAGAGAGAGAGAGAGAGAGAGAGAGAGAGATGTCTGAATGTGGGTGCGAACTTCATAGAGGATGGAGCTCCCAGTCAAGACCCGCTCTACTGAGCCATTAATTCCTGGAGCTGAGTAGCCTGCCATTGTTTCTGTTGTTTTTGTTGTTTCCTTTGATACCAATCAAAATAGGATAAAAAAAAGGGGCAACCCGACTGTCCTTTTGTGTCCTTTTACCCGTCCACAAACGTTATTTAGCAAATCAAACCATCTTTTGTGAAACATCGCTTGAACAGAGCTAGGCTCTCGTGGAATTTTTAGTCAGAAACAAAAATAATTATTTAGAAAAGAGAAAGTAGGCAAGAAAGTAGCGATTCTTAAATGTGGAGTAAAACCTAATTTACACCCACATCAGGTGTACAATGTAGCGCATAAATTAGTAAACATTCCTTAAAAAGTGTCATTTAAAATTGCATAAAGTTGTAAAAAAAAAAGTAGAAACTTTACTATGCAAAGAGTCAAAGTGTCATTGTGCTTGTAAAATAATTTTACCATATAGTATATACATTGTGTTTGAAATTGCCCATATGAATAGAGCAACACATGGCAGGAGTTAAAAAAATTAACCCTAGCACAGAGGTAGACTGAAAAAACTGTTGAATAAAACAATGTTTCTTGAATGACAGTACTGAAAAAAAGTTTACAATAGAAATGTGTACACCCACACCTTTAACAGATCTGATTTTAATTCAGTAATACTTTCCATCTTTTCATGTAAAGGAATAACTTTCTTTGAAAAGATAATTGAGAAATAAACAACCAAAGGGCAAAAATGAACACACCCCACACAAACAACCAGAAGACACGCACTGATGCTAGCTAGATAAGGCATCTGACGGGGGGAGTTGCTGGTTCAAGTGTCTTACCTAAACCAGATGTGCATCGAGATGAACCCGAAAAAACTCCGATCAGGCCACTCGGATGAAATCATTGAACTAATTCAATGGTACGGCAGCATTACTAACTCCACACACTTGGACTTTAGCCCCAATTCTACCGTACAGTGGATTCAGAAAGTATTCAGACCCCTTCATTTTGTGTCATGTTGCAGTCTTATGCTAAAGTTATTTCAATTCATTTTTTTTCCCTCGTCAAGCAACACTCAATGCCCCAGAATGAAACGCAAACAGGATCTGAGCATTTTTTTCTGATTTCTTAACTAGTTAGAAAATGTATGCATGGCATAACATTTAGTCGCGGTCGATGGCTGTGTAGGCATTGTAGCCCTCCATGGATTTAGTTCAGTAGGTGCTTTCCAGGGTCTTCTCAATCCAATTCAGGGTTTTGGGGTCCAAAGGCTGTCTCACCAGGATTGGGCAAAAGGGTGAAAACAGGCCTGGACAGGACTGAAGTCCATCATAGGGACCATTCAAACTGTCACACACACACACATTAGAATTTAAAATTAACAAATAGCATAACCTAAATAAAAATAAAATACCTTTGTAATTAATTCCTTCCTATAGCTTGAAAATATATAGCCATTATAATTTTCATGAAATGACACTTGCAAAGCTATTCGGTTATGACATATGTTAAGGTATAACAGAAGTGAAACATTACTACAGTGAGTGACCATTACAGACATCAGGTAAATGTAGATATTAAATTATAAGGTGACCAGGCTTTTCAAAGTCCCAAACTGGGACATTTGCGTAGCATATATGCCCACACATAAAACCCATCCTCAGTTGCTTAATGTCTGCTTTATCTTATCAACAGTGAGGGCTCAAGGCATGGGAAAATAAACACACTTGCACAAATGAACACTATGATTCCACACAGCGGTTGGTGTGAAAAGAATAAATAAATAAATGCCAGTACTACCTGTGTCTGTTTCTTGGTCCTCATCGTAATGTTGTTTAAATTTAATACAACTTCTTAACAAACCTTTCCCCCTCAGGAGTTTTGAGTGTGCTGTTATACGTATATATGAAGAGAGGGTGCAGGCGTGGGGGTATAAGGGTGGGGTATGAGCTTCCCTAATGGAGATTCATATGCACTGTTCTATATATGTTGTAAGGATGTTTGTTTCAGAGGAACAATGTTATACTAGATAGGCAGCCTTGTAAAACTGGGACATTTTGATATTCTTGATCTATTTATTGGGATGAATAGCTTGAAATCAGTGATTAACGTTCTGCCAAGTTAGCAGATTTTCTTTCTTTTTTATCTATCTATCTATCTATCTATCTATCTATCTATCTATCTATCTATCTATCTATCTATCTATCTATCTATCTATCTATCTATCTATCTATCTATCTATCTATCTTTATTTTATAGTGCCTTTCATATCTATCTATCTATCTATCTATCTATCTATCTATCTATCTATCTATCTATCTATCTATCTATCTTTATTTTATAGTGCCTTTCATATCTATCTATCTGCAAAAAAATTCTAAATGCCACTCAGTTTACAGATAATCCATCCATCCATCCATTTTCCAACCCGCTGAATCCGAACACAGGGCCACGGGGGTCTGCTGGAGCCAACCCCAGCCAACACAGGGCACAAGGCAGGGAACCAATCCCGGGCAGGGTGCCAACCCACCGCAGGACACACACAAACACACCCACACACCAAGCACACCCTAGGGCCAATTTAGAATCGCCAATCCACCTAACCTGCATGTCTCTGGACTGTGGGAGGAAACCGGAGCGCCCGGAGGAAACCCACGCAGACACGGGGAGAACATGCAAACTCCACGCAGGGAGGACCCGGGAATCGAACCCAGGTCCCCAGGTCTCCCAACTGCGAGGCAGCAGCGCTACCCACTGCGCCACCGTGCCGCCCTTACAGATAATGAATACATTAATATTTCTTGAAATTTGTGTGGTCTATGAAGTATAATAGTATAATATAAAGTAAAAGTAAAGTTAAGATAAGTTAAGGTGATTTTGAAAGGGACAAGAGAAAAATAAACTTAAACTTAAACAGTAGTCAAAGGTAAATGTTTAACAGATAATTATAGTTTCATATAATTAAACTTTGTAATTATATGAAGCTAGTTCTTTTATTTCAGGGACTGAATGTTAATTTATATGTTTATGGGGCTGCATGATAAGATTATGATTATGTTGTCACCATCACTGTAATCAACCTATTAGGCTGGCGGATTTAGTAAAAATAAGCAAAATAAGGACTTTGAGCATAGGAAAGGTGGTATATAAATAAAATGAATTACACATTGCACTTGTGTTTAAGTTCTCCCGTGGATAAGTCGGGACTTGATTTTATCGTATAATTTCCGGTGTTTTATAATATTGTTCATATAAGTCGAATGCGGAAAACTCACGCTATTGGTCCAAGAGATTACAATTTGCTAAAACCCTCCTGAGAGAGTAACCACAGAGCACACAGCCTTTTTTTTTCTGTGCATTGTGGCTGTGTGCCCACATGGTAATACCCGAACTATTCTGAAGCGACGTTTGCACTATTTTGTGTTTTTTGTATCTCACACCCTCATACATCTTTATCGTAAGAGCATCCCTTATCTACAATGGAGCGTTCAATCAGAAGAAAATATGAAGCTCGTTTTAAATTAAAAGTTGCTGAAGCGGCGAATGAAATTTTTTTTTTTTTTAATAAATTTGCAAAAATCTCAAGTAAACTTTTTTCACGTTGTCATTATGGGGTGTTGTGTGTAGAATTCTGAGGAAAAAAATGAATTTAATCCATTTTGGAATAAGGCTGTAACATAACAAAATGTGGAAAAAGTGATGCGCTGTGAATACTTTCTGGATGCGCTCTATCTATCTATCTATCTATCTATCTATCTATCTATCTATCTATCTATCTATCTATCTATCTATCTATCTATCTATCTATCTATCTATCTATCTGAGCTTATGTAAAAAGACAAATTTCCACCTGGGGAAAAAGAAAGTTCTATCTAATTCATAGTTGAAATCACGCAAAATGTGTCTTTGTTTTTAGATACACAAGTTTGCAAATTCTCCAATGCATTTAATATATTGAAATTTTAAAACTGTGTACAGTATGATTTGTTTACGACATCTCAATGAAAACTGAACTTGAGAAATTTCCTTTTGCCACATTACAACAAAATTTCTCCACGGGGACCAAGTTGTTTCATGCAGACAGACAGACAGACAGACAGACAGACAGACAGACAGACAGACAGACAGACAGACAGACAGACAGAGAGACATAGCTATTGCAATAGGTACTTCATGCATTATATGCAAACACATAAAAAACCACTTGAAACCTCACATTCATTTGGTACTTTATTGTGGCACCTTTTGTAGCAATTACAGCCTGGAGTCTCCTTGGGTCTGACGTGACGAGTTTTACAACTCCTGGATTTGGAGATTTTCTGCCATTCTTCCCTGCAGATGCTCTTAAGCTCTGTCGGTATGGATGGAGACTGTTGGTGAACAGTCTATAGAGACATTTGATCGAGTCTAAGTCAGGGCTGTGGCTGGGCCACTCAAGAACATTCCCTGAGTTGACCATAAGCCATCCTTGTGTTGCCTTTATTTTGTACTTAGGGTCATTGTCCTGTTATGGCTCATTTATACTTCACGCTCAGAACGCGTACACGCCCGCATCACAGCCGCCATGCGTTCTGAACATTCATTTGATGCGTCCTCTGAGCAGGTCCACAGAAATTAACGTGATGTGTGCGTGAGTTGCAGTACCAGCAAAAAGTCAGGGGGCACAGTGTGCTAAAAGTTGCAATGTGACATCAGAGTCTCTGTTTACTATCTACATGTGACAGAAAGCTGCTTTGCGGATCCTATGAGATCGGTGTGGGTGCTTCGATATTTGATAAATGGTTCGATGTGGTGAAGCAAAATGCCGACATGCAGATGTATTCGTGGTGCTTTTATATTCAAGCGTCGCATATTCCCGATCGTAATGACACGATACGTTTTCAAATTCTCACATATCGTCTTCTGTGCCATCTTTTTTCTAGGGCTTCCTCTGCTCCTGACAGCAGCGAATCGCCAGCAATAGATTGCCACACTGAGTACATTAAATGTATAACATTCCAACTCTCTGCACATTTAGAATCCTTAGATTTATAGTTGAATTCACTTTCATGATGAAAAGCATTAAAGTATGTATATTACATTTTACAGATAAATTGGTAATTTCATTTAAATAATGAATACTGTTAATAATTACACACATGGGGTGACACAGTGGCGGAGCGTTAGCGCTGCTGTCTTGCAGGGAGTCACGTCGCTGATATTCCCTGCCTGGACTTTACACGTTTTCCTGCTGGATTTCCTCAGTGTGCTCCAGTTTCCTTCCAAAGATATGCAGATTTGGGGATTTGGTGCCGCTAAAATGACGCTAGTGTATGTGTGTGCTTGTATTCACCTTGCGATGAGCTGAGACCTTGTCCAGGGATTGTTTCTCACTCGTGCCCGATGCTTGCTGGAATGGACACATCCCTGGATTTAATCAATAAACATCCTTTTCAGAGATATTGCGGTAAGGTGTCATCGGAATTTAATGGGTGTTCTAGGCAATTCACAACACAGAGAAGCTGAACATGTTCTCACCGTGATAATATCTCGCACTGCCACCTGGCAGATTCCTCCAGATTTACGTAAAGTACGCATGCAAGTATAAACATTTCAATGCTTGCATAGCAGGAGCGTCCGCTGTAGCATGCGTCACGTCGCGTGAAGTATAACTCCGGCCTTAGAAGGTGAACCTTTGGCACAGTCTGTATTCCACAGCTGTCCGTAGCTCATTTTTATTAAGGATATCTCTGTATTTTTTCTTTATTCAGCATTCCCCGAGCTCCCACTAGTGTTCCAGTCCCATTTTGTTGGAAAATGACCCCACAACAAAGCAAGTGCAGATGCTGCTGCACTTTCCTGACTATGGAGGTGGTGTTATTTGACCAAGTAGGGTCAGCTGCCACGTACATACCAGGGAATCTGGTGTTCTAGAGCAGCTCCACCACAGAGCCCCCGATGTGCAGTGGGGTGTGGACAGCTTGGCTCTTCCTGAGACCTGAGCTGTGAGGCAGCAGTGCTGACCACTGTACCAACATGTTTCCTTGAGATAAAATTACACTCAGAATCCACAATACTTCAGGCCCTTAATCTCTCTCTGCGTCTCCTGAGCTCCTGTCACTACAACTAACTAACTTTCATGGCATCTGTGATGCAAGGGATCAATGTCTTATACTCTGGGGGCTGTCCCTGTCATTACCCTATGTGCTCTACATAGCGAGGTGCCTAATTCAGCAGTGAAGACACAACATACAATACGTTTTATTTTCATAATATTCTCATTATGGTCAGCTAATGTGTATCTCATATGTAAATACTACAAGGTTTGCTTTTTAAATGCTTCCGGGGTGCAAATCTGGCTGAAGTATCGATCAGGTAGTGACATCATGCATGCATGTATTATGCTGTAAATTATTCATGCATGCTCAAAGCAGATTGGGCAGCTCCATAAAGTGTTAGGTGGAGTCTGCTTACATTGCACATGAGTGAAAGTTCTGGGCCTGTGCAAGACAAATTGGGCAAGTAGTGCAGATCGGGTAATGACACTCCCCCATCGAACCTGGCTGTACAGCTCTGCAATGTTACAATGGCTTTCCAATGCATCTTGGGATGCTGGGGGAAAAAAAAAACTTGTCTAAGCCAGCAGCACTGTGAAGTTTCACTGAGAAATTCAGCGAATGAGGTCACAGGTGGTAAAATCACACCGATCAGCACTATTAAGAACTCAGCATGAGAGTCAGAATATGAGATATTTCTGCAAGAAGCTCACAGGCTGCTCACACCCATGCTATGGGCCGAATGCCGCCTACAGACCATAGTTTGCCCAACCGTGCTCTACAGGTATAAATGCTAATTTCTTTCGGGTATTACAGTCATGGAGTACTGTCTAAAGCCGGGGGGGAGTTAAATGGAGATGTTAAATTGGCTCGTTGCTAGTGAGTGTGCTCTGCAATAAACTGTTGTCATTTCTAGTCTCATTCCACTGTGTCACCCATTGCAGCACATTGCCGATTCCATGTAATACTAGTTCTTTAATGCTATTATCAGAGCTCAGGTTCTTTCATCAGTTCATTGCCATGTCCTTTAACACACTCAACCTACTTTAAAGTCAACAACAAGCATCCTGCTGCAGCAGTGGAGGAAAGTTCGAGTTGAACTGGAAAGAGGAATGTTTTCCTCCTGGGCCGGCTGCCGTCAACATGATTACTTATTTTAAAAGCAGATTATATTTCCAGCCTCTTTTATTTGTACAAGCTATGAAAGGAGTTTTTAGGGGAGAAATGAAAAATCTTTGGTGCTCGTTTTTTTTTTTTCTTACATGGGATATGTAGAGAGGTCTTGGCAAACAAAGCAGACCTACGTTTTGTATAGTGAAAAGTCTAAATTTATAAATGTTTCCAAATGTAATAAATCTTAAGGGAACAATGTTGAATGTGTTGTATAAAGCCACACTGTGTTGTCTCATTTGCTTTCTTTACAGGATTTTTAAGTTTTATTATGATGTAGTATGATTTTTACTGTTTCCTTTAAGAAAGAAAGAAAGAAAGAAAGAAAGAAAGAAAGAAAGAAAGAAAGAAAGAAAGAAAGAAAGAAAGAAAGAAAGAAAGAATATCTCAGGGCAGTGTTTCTTAAACTTTGTCTTCTTGCAACCCTATCTTGCCCTTCTTAATGTCTTCAAGACCCAATCCTGTGTGATGAGGGGGTTCCCCCCGCAGAATCACCGCTGACAGTCCTGGCATAGCAATATGCATGACCCTTTCCCATTGGAAGGGACCCAAAAGGTGCCAAGAAGCTACGTCTAAGGGTACTGCACTCAGTTACAAAGGTTTTCCTTATTTTGGAATTTTTGTAAATAAAGTACACTTTAAAGGAATACTCCATCCCAAAACGATGTTTTTACTTAACTGTTACTTGTTATTTTGTCATTAAATGTTACTGACCCTATGTGCTTTGCAGTTACAAAAAAAAAATTATCTAATGTTTTCTTGAATAACAAAAGATAAATGTTTGAATTGAAGATGGGACTCTTAACCAATGAATGCGGGAGAGAGGTGGATCATTAGTTCAGATGTACATTACTGTGGAAGGTGGCACAGTGGCAGCACCTCTGCCTCGCATTAAGGAGAACAGGATTCGTGTCCTGGGCCTTCCTTGCATGGACTTTGCATAGGGTTGCCAACTGCCCGCATTTTCCTGGACATGTTCTCATTTTTTAAAACGCCATGGACTGAATTTATAACATTTTTAAAATGTTTGAAAATCTCCATAAGCTTATCATTGGTAAAAATTGAGAGCCAATCAGCATTTGCGGAAGTAGTGCGCACACTTTTTTCCCATTTCCCGTAGTAAACAATGCAGATATTGACGAGAATAGTCGATGTCTGTCCAACTTGGCTTTTTCACTTCGTCTTTTGAATTCAACTTTATCTTCTTGGGGAGTAGACAGTTCAGTATGTAATCCTAATTCACCGTAACTAGGTGAATTTATTCAAAATCGAAATTTCAATTTCATGTTTTCTATGTGAGATCTTATTATCGATTCTTTTCTCAGCAGCATACATCCAAGTACAGTCCGTCATATTTAAGTGCAAGTAAGTACTGTTTTGCAATATTTTAATGTAAAATATTGTTATTACCATCCTTCTTCTTCTTTCGGCAGCTCCCATTAGGGGTTGCCACCCATTGTTCCAAAATGGATTTATAATTGTAAATGAATGAGTCAACTATTAAAGTTTCAGTTACAGTGATCCCTCTCTATATCACGCTTCGACTTTCGCGGCTTCACTCTATCGCGATTTTTTCTCATACATGCTTACGTCACTATGCATGCGCTTTCTGAGAAATTTTATCTAAGCCCCACGATGGCTCCTAAACGTGCTGCTTTTTCTAAGCCTTCTGACAATGAAACTAAGCGCCGGAGGAAGATACTTACCATCCAGGAGAAGGTTTAACTCTTGGATATGATGAAAGATGGCAATACCCTACAAAAGCCTCCTCACACATATGAAAAGACAGCGCCAGCAACTGCCTATCAAGATGTTCTTCAGCCGCACACCCAGACACCCACTGCCTACTCCTAGTACTCCTTCAGCGGAAGAACACAACGACGCACCTGCTGAAGATACTGCACCACCTTGTCACGCTTGGGTCACAGATTTGCACAGAGACACAGGAGGTTGTAGAAAAGAAAGAACTTTATTCAAAGCACTGCAAACAAACATTTGTCTCTTTTCAAAAGTTTAAACGTGCTCCATGACAAGTCAGAGATGACAGTTCCGCCAGGAGCAGAGAATGTCTGAGAGAGAGAGAAACAAAACAACCAATTCCAAAGCTGAGAGGCGCTGCACAATACTTTTAAGTAAGCGGAGTACCGCGTGAGAGGTTTATCATGCGTTATAGTGCAAGTAAGAAGGGTAAGGAGCAATGTGAAGATAGACTGTCAGCTGTTTGAGGAGTTTTCCCAAGGGCGTCTGTGTCCTCTGAGGGTGCGATCAGCTCTCCAGCTTACAACCTGAAGACACTCCTACTGAGCTCGTGCCTTCATAGGTTAGTGGTTGTGTGTAAGAACTGTGTGTGTGTGTGTGTAATTAAATGTACAGTACAATAATAATAATATGATATTTGTAACGTCTAATATGTCTTATTTTCTCTTATTTTGTCTAATATATTGGTAATACGAGTGTAATGGTGACTAAAGGGTGTTATTTCATGTCTAGAGACCTCTAATAATGCTAAAAAACGTATTTAGAAGGTCGTAAACAGGTTTTCTATACTCTAACTGCGAAAATATTCGATTTATAAATAAAGAATCCTACTTCGCAAAAATTAATTTATCGCGGTAGAGTCTGGAATGGATTAACTGTGATAAACGAGGGTTCACTGTAATTAAAAATAAATCTCACATTTATTCTGTCATATAAATGCAATACCTTTTTAGTTATCAATTGATCAAGTAATAAGTCACTTCTTCAAGTAATTCAATAATATTTTGATAATTCTTTTATTTACATAAATTCAGGAATGCCCATTATGCCAAAAAGAAAGTGCAAGTTCACAGACTACTTGAACAGCAAGTCTCCTTGGTTTCGAAAGGGCCAAACAGATTCAGTTGAGGGGCTAAAGCTCTCAAGATTCAATTTCACTAGCATGCTATGTAAAGATTTCTATTCATATTTATCCAAGAACCCAGATTTACTGAAAAAAATAGCTTCAGTGGAAATATATAAAAGAACTAGGGGGTTCGCCCCCTGCTTGCTTCGCTCGCCAACCTCCCTGGCCTGCGCTGCGCGCCAGCCACTTCGTGTCTCTGCCGCACGCATTGTGAAGAGAGGGGCTGAACGCACCCCAAAGAGACGTGGTTGCTCCTCCGAGACCCCCTCTTAAATGGTGATACAATGGGAAACAAATACAGCTTTTTTTTACCTCCTCCTTGCTCAATCAGCTTCTGGCTTGCTGCTGCTGCCATGCGGCGTGATCTGCATCTCACATGGCACTTTGAACATTTAAAAGCCTGTACAGCAACTGTTCTACTCTTTGTCTTTTATTTCCGACCCCGGGCCTGGTTAAATCTCTTGGCACAAAGTCTTGTCTCGCGGGATGTGAGTTCTTGATATGTTTTAGGTTATAATTTAAAAATGGAATAAGAATCAGAAAATCTACCAACGTCACATTAAAGTTTGACAAATTCTGAAAAGAATGATGCCAAACATATATATGTAGGTTTTAAAATAAGCCTGATTTAAAGCGTGATAAAAAACGTGACATAAAAAGTCACATAAAATAGTTGCACTTTTAGGCTTAGGATTTTATATACATAGAGCAGATATAGATAAATGCAAATAAACTAAATTGAAAAGAGTAAAATTATTTTTATTTTATTAGAAGTGAATTTAACATTTTGATAATTTTTTACAGGTTTACAACAGTTAAGCTATCCAAATAAGAATGGAAGGAATGAAGTCTGTTAATTTAAGAGGCTTGACATATCTATACTAATAAAAGGCAAAGCCCTCACTGACTGACTCACTGACTGACTGACTGACTGACTCACTCATCATTAATTCTCCAACTTCCCGTGTAGGTAGAAGGCTGAAATTCGGCAGGCTCATTCCTTACAGCTTACTTACAAAAGTTAGGCAGGTTTCATTTCGAAATTCTATGCGTAATGGTCATAACTGGAACCTGTTTTTTGTCCATATACTCATAATGGAGGAGGCGGAGTCACGTATCGCATCATCACGTATTACGCCTCCTACGTAATCACGTGAAGTGAAAACAAGGAAGAGATTTACAGCACGAGTCAAACGCGGGAACAAAGGTAAATGACGTTAATTGTTGAGTGTCTTTTAATACTGTGTAATTGTTGAGTGTCTTTTAATACTGTGTAAGCATACATATTAACAGATGTGCAATTAAACGTGTGCATTTACGGGGTGATTTCTCAGGCTTAAAGCTCGAAGTGATCACTCGAGTGAAGGCAGCTTCACAAAAAAACAGATCCTTAACAAACTGTTATTGGTATATTTTACCTCAATTTTAAAAGGTTTTCTTTTCTTCTTAATAAAAATTTAAAAGCAGAACTTCGCCGGTGTGAACCGCGGGGATTTGAGCGACTGACGCATACAGACATATTCATGAGTGCAGGTACTTCAGAAAGAAAGCACCGTGTAAACCTAAAGTTTAAATTAAGTTCATAGACCTACAAAAGGTTGCCATTGATTTCAGGCAAGATTGCTTTTCTCCTGTACAACTATATGTTGCATTCTCAAGAGTGTGCTTGCACGGCTTGGTCATATTACAACCGGAGTGCTGAAATGACAAACTGGTATACAAACAGAACAATCGTAAAAACAGGATTAAATAAAAAGGCTGCTTCCGTTGGCGAAGCAACGAAAAAGGAAGACCTTATATGACGTTCGTTTATAAAACAGCGGAGAGGCTGTGTGAAGTCAGCTACACAAAAAAACAGATCCTTAACAAATTGTTAGTGGTATATTTTACCTCAATTTAAAAAGGTTTTCTTTTCTTCTTAATAAAAATTTAAAAGCAGTACTTCGCCGGTGCCAAGTGCGGGGATTTCAGCGACTGACACATACAGATATATTCATGACTGCAGGTACTATGGAAACAGAACACCGTGTAAACCTAAAGTTTAAATTAAGTTCATAGACCTACAAAAGGTTGCCATTGATTTCAGGCAAGATTGCTTTTCTCCTGTACAACTATACGTTGCATTCTTAACAGTAAGCTTGCACAGCTTGGTCATATTCCAACCGGAGTACTGAACTGACAATAGATAGATAGAGATATATATATAGATAGATAGATAGAGATATATATGTGTATGTATGTAGATATGTATATTTTTTTGTTTTTTTTGTTCTTTATTTCGCCTTATACAATTTCTTGTATTAGGAATTTGGTAGTTTTTACATACCCCTTGGGTTCAGAGCGCAGGGTCAGCCATTGTACAGCGCCTCTGGAGCAATTACAGGTTAAGGGCCTTGCTCAAGGGCCCAGCAGAGCAGTGGCCTTTTTTTTGGCAGTGACGGGGATTCGAACCGGCAACCTTCGGGATACCAACGCAGATCCTTAGCCTCAGAGCCACCACTCCGCCCTAAATATATGTATATGTATATATGTGTATGTATGTAGATATGTATATATGTGTATATATATGTAGATATGTAAATATGTATATATATATATATGTGTGTATGTATGTATGTGTGTATATGTATGTGTATATATATGTTGATATATGTATATATATGTGGATGTGTATATGTATATATATATGTATATATGTAGATATGTGTATATGTAGATATGTATATATAAGTATATATGTTTATGTATATATATGTTTACATAACCTCTTTAACACACTACTTCTCCGCTGCGAAGCGCGGGTATTTTGCTAGTTCACAATATTATTAGTTTGCCAGTGACTGTGATTGTGGCCTTCATATCATAATTATGAGATAAACTACTATGTAAGGTTTATATCATGTTAAAAAATCATAAGACAGTATAAAGGGTGTATTATGGCATGCTAGGGAAAGGCGTCCCCAAAAATCCTCATTTTTCTACTGTCGCAGGTGGCTGGGGGGGCGACCCGGCCGGGACCGGAAGAGGGCTTGCACCTTCCCCAGACCACATGGGGGCGACCACCCTGGTGCCTATGGGGACCAGAGGTACAGAGCTTTGAAGCTCAACCCTGTAGGGGCCCTTGATCACAGCCAGGGGGTGCCCCAATGCCTTTGGAGCCCTGGACCTCCAGGGGGGAAGAGAAGCGGGGACACACTGGGGAGTGCCGGTGGAAGATTGCTGAGAAGCACCTGGAGCACATCTGGGTAATTATAAAATAATAATAATAATAATAATAATGATAATAATAATACATTTTACGGCAGAATATACAGTAAAAGGGGCCGCCTCCCTCCTTTTGATGGCTGGAGTCGGGTGAGAAGGAAGGACAAGGTCTTGGAGGAGGCAAGGAGGTGGCCTGAAGAAAGTGAGGCATTGGACTGAGGGCCTGGACTTTTGGGGACTTTTAGGGGTTTGTGTTGCACTTGTAAATATGGAGCACTGGAATAAACATGTGTTGGGTGACTTTAACGTGTCTGCCTGTCTGTGTCCGGGTCATCTTCCACACTACCCAAATGTCCTCATTTCCAGAGAAAGAGAGTTGTCAGCCCTAAGCTTGCATGTTCTCCCCTTTTCTTCATGGGCTTCCTTTGGATGCTGTAGAAGAATGCTCCATTTTCAAGAGTAATAATTGACGCAGACCTTTCCTTCTTCCTGATTACTGACTTGTCCTGGTTGAAGATAAGTTTCTTTCTTTCATTCATATGTTGATTTCTACCACAGAAAAGATGCAGCTAAAAATTTTTCTCAGCCGTCACTACCAGATAAATGTGGTAAGTACAAGGTAACGCTTTAGTTGAAGCACAGCAAAAATGCATCTATAACTCATTTACTAATATGGAACAAGACAGTAACAAACACTTTTTTGGTCTTAATAACACTTAATAAAGCATCAAATACAGTAAGCATTTATTCATCTGTGCAATATGACCTACTTAAAAACCTTCACTTTGGAACGGTCTGAGGTGGCTTAACTGAGACCTACCTCTTTTGATATTGCATATTCGAGTATAAGTCTTGTGAATCCTTCATAATCACAATCAATTTTTCCAGCAAGTCAATATGCCACACAGCACAAAGGTGAATGACCACTTTACTGTGTAAATGCCACATGGGTAGGTGGGGCATCCCGATCAGGAAAGAGGGTGGAGCCAAACCTAGAAAAGATGGCCAGAAGGGATGGACGAACAACCCATCAGTTGTAAAAGATGCTGCTGGGGATATGTTTTTCCCCCAGGATGCTAAATGGAAGTCACCCTGCATATTGGCCCCTAGTACGAAATCAGTAGGTCACGCTGGGAAATATAGTCCAGCAACACAGCCCTGCTGAGGTCTGTGGGTGCCACAAGGGGACACTGCAGGGAGATGCATTCCCTAATAAATGGGACTTCTGTCAGGCAGTAGCCCCGGCTCCGGAAGTACTCCCGGATCCTTAATAAAAGGGACCAGACTCCTTTATCCAGGCGAGTTTGAGCTGGGAGGACATGAGGCAACACTTGACCGGAGGATGGCAGTGCGATAGTGAGAAAAGAAAGAGTATTGTGGGAAGAGAGAACCTGTAATTTTAGTTAATAAACCTTCCATTATTTAAACCCAGGACTCTTTGTGTGTTTGTGTTTGGGGTTTGGGGCTCACTAATGGCCCAGTTTCCATCACAATTGATGCTTTGTACAGTAAATGTTAATAAGGCCAAAAGGAGCCTTTGTGAAGGCCTTGTTGAAAACCATAATATCAGCAATGGAGCTATTTATTCAGTACCTAAACTAAAGTGTTTCCAATTAAAACAAAATATCATTTTTGGGTATTCCGTTAAAGATTTAGTGCCTCCCGATAAAGCATAATTCAAAAAATATTATTAGATATTGCAGAAGATCCCGAGATACTTGAAATCCTCCACTAAGGGCAGTTGTTCCCCCTCTCACCTGGAGAGAACACTCCACTCTTTTCTGTGAGAGGACAATGATTTCTGGCTTGGAGGTGCTGATCCTCATCTCAGCCACTTCACACTTGGCAGAGAAGAACAACATTTATTTCTATATTACATTTTCATACAAATGATGTACCTCAAAGTACTTTACAAGATGAAGAAAGAAAAAAGAAAAAAATATAAAAATAAGGTTAGTCAATGCTAAGTAACAAAGAATAAAGTAAGGTCCAATGGCCAGGAGGACAGAAAAAACAAAACAAAATCCCCAGAGGGCTGGAGAAAAAAAAAACAAAATCTGCAGGGGTACCAAGGCCGTGAGACCACCCAGCCCCCATAACATAAATGATATCAATCAGTCCTCATGGTTTTCAGGCTTCACGTGGAAGAATTAGATGATGATGCTGGTCATGTGGACCTCTGGCCTTCAATCCATCAATGTAAGGACTACACGGTGCCCTGATCAGGTGGTGGTGGCGCAGATCACAACAACACAGAAAACTGAAAAAAGAACAGCAGAGAAAGTAGGGGTGAGTACAGATCATGGAGCCATGATGAAAATGATAATTCAATGCATATATAGAATATCAGAGTTACAATAAAATGAAGCTATGAGAAAGCCATGTTAGGATAATGGGTTTTTAGCAGTCTTTTAAGGTGTTCCACCGTATTAGCCTGGTAAGCTATTCCAGATTTAAGGTGCATAACAGCAGAAGTCCGCCTCATCACTTCTTTGAAGTGTAGCTCTTGGAATTATAAGCAGACACTCATTTGAAAATCTAAGGTTACAATTTAGAGTGTAAGGTGAGAGGCATTCCGAAATATAGGATGGAGCGAGATCATTTAACCCTTTCAGCCGTGGATTTTCTGTTTTAATGGGAAAAATTATTTTGTGAGATATTCTACCTTTTGGGGTGTCTAGGAAGCTCAAAAATGAAAAAAACAAAAATGATCACTATTATTATACAATAGCTACCAAATACTTCAATCTTTTTGAGGAAATAAAATTGAAAGTGGTGTGCAGAGTCCAGAAATGTCCATTTTTACTTCCGTGTTTTGTAGACTGTATGCCAGGATGCGTGCCAGTATGTTGTCGATGGTAGACTTCTTAGGTGTAAAACCAGACTGTTCCGGTTGCTGGTAGGTGAGCAAGTGATCATGAATCCTGTTGAGGACGACCCTAGCAAGGACCTTACCCGGCACCGAGAGCAGTGTTATCCCCCTGTAGTTGCTGCAATCCAGGCGATCACCTTTCCCTTTCCAGATAAGGATGACAAGTCCCGTTTTCCAGTCAGTTGGGATGATGCCAGTCTCCGAAATGGAAGCAAAGATCCCTGTAGCCTTTCCCCCCTTCAGCTGGTTCACCACCTGTGCAATCTCAGTGAGACTGGGTGGTTCACAGCTAATTGGAGGATCAGCCTCAAGAGCCACAGACCCCAGAGATATCCAACGTCCTAGCCAGAGGATCAGCTTTGAACAACTGCTCAAAGTAGCCAGCCCAGCAGGTCACAACTGTAGTGTCCTCCGTAAGGACTGTTCCATCAGCTGCCCTGACTGCGACTTTCTGAGGAACAGATTCAGATGTGCGTAATGCTTCGATTCCTCTGTAAGCAGGAAGTGGGTCGCTAGACCACAGATGGTGTGTCACAGATTCCTCTAACAAACGCCTCTTTATCTGCCCTCAGAGCCCTCGCAGCCATCCCTCTCAGTTCCCGGTACAGACCAGAGTTGCCATTGAGCCGTGCGCTGTGACTCCTCTCAATGATATCCAGGGTGCCCTACGAGATGAAACACCTCCTTCTGGGAACACCGGTAACACCAACACAACCCTCAGCAACCTTCAGGGTCTTGTCACGGAAGGTTTCCCACATCACATTAGGATCGGCAGTCATACCCAAATCTGCAAGTTCCTCACACAAACTGCGTGCAAACTCATTAGAAGCAGCCTGGTCTTGGAGTCTGGCCAAGTCCAGGCTCATTTTCCTAGCAGGTGGTAACCTACTTGACCTAAGCTGGATCCTAAGAGTAGCAACAACAAGTCCATGGTTAGAATTCACAAACTGGGCACTTCTGTAGACCCTGCAGTTTTGCAAGAGCCTCCAGTGTCTGCCCACGAGGATGTGATCCTTCACCGCACCACCAGTATTGGAGTACCAAGCCCAATGATGCGGTTCAGGGTGCTGGAACCAGGATCCACTTTCAAGGAACCACAAGGAACATGGAGCCACTTCACCACGGTCATCAGACCCATGGGAACCGAGACAATCCTCATAGCCTGCACTGTCAGTGCCAGTGGCTGCATTGAAGTCACCCATGACCAGAGGAGTGTCACTTCATGGGCACCCATCAACCACCAAGTGAAACTGCGAATAAAATGTCTCCCTCACCGAGACATCACTCACCACGGTCGGAGCATACTCTGAGACAACAGACAAGGCACCCAGAGAGTGCCGTAATCTGAGCCTCATAATACGCTCATTGAAAGGAGTGACATCGGACACCATCAGAAGAAGCCAATCTGCTACAGCAACAGCTACTCCCCGAGTATGACAGTCATCAGAGCGACCAGACCAATAAAAGGTGTATCTACTGAGATCTGGCCAGTCCTCAGTCTGTGCACCTCAGAGTGTGCCGCCACTGAAGTGCGGAGTTTACGCAGCTCCTCCGACAGCAGAGGAAGATGATCATCTTGCAGGAGAGACAAGACGTTCCATGCGCCCACCCGTATGGGCCGCCTCAAATTGGGACCTGAGTGCTGCCGTGCAGCGGGAGACGCCTCAGCACCACACCAGTTCCTATCCCCAACAGACCTGACCCTATTGGCTCTCCAACGGTTTCGACTCTTCTGGGGATTGGACTCCCAAGGGCTTTCCTCAATCTCCTTCATGATGCGAGCAGAGCTACTCCCGCGGAGAGTCCTTTCTGTAGTCTCGGAGCTTTGTGAAGTTTTTTTTTTATGGTGGCTGGAGTGCCAATCCTGCCACCAACCCTCATGATTTCCCTGCAAGTTGGAGGACCGCTTGCAGGGCCGGATGCAGTTTAACATCATACCCAGGACATGCCCAGGAAAAGCGGTATCAGAAAATTAGATGAGGTGAGATTATTAGATATAGAAAGATAGAGAGATAGGAACCATGGGAAAACTTCAGAGTTACAGCAGTCCATTGTATGCCTGACTTGTGGGAATGGGTCTGTTATACAAGTAATACATTTTAAGCATTATCCAAAAAATTACCAAATTGTCGTGGGTTTACTGAAGTAAAATTGAATTGGCATTTCAGATGTAATGCTGAAGAATTTCATGTTGATTCATTGCCGGCAGTAAGTCAAACCCGTTTCCAGTGAGAGTTGGACTCCGCCAGGGCTGCCCTTTGTCACCAATTCTGTTCATAACTTTTATGGACAGAATTTCTAGGCGCAGCCAGGGCGTTGAGGGGGTCCGGTTTGGTGGGCTCAGGATTGGGTCACTGCTTTTTGCAGATGATGTTGTCCTGTTTGCTTCATCAGGCCGTGATCTTCAGCTCTCTCTGGATCGGTTCGCAGCCGAGTGTGAAGCGGCTGGGATGAGAATCAGCACCTCCAAATCCGAGACCATGGTCCTCAGCCGGAAAACGGTGGAGTACCCTCTCAGGGTTGGTAGCGAGATCCTGCCCCAAGTGGAGGAGTTCAAGTATCTCCGGGTCTTGTTCACGAGTGAGGGAAGAATGGAGCGTGAGATCGACAGGCGGATCGGTGCGGCATCCGCAGTAATGCGGGCGCTGCATCGGTCAGTCGTGGTGAAAAAGGAGCTGAGCCGCAAGGCGAAGCTCTCAATTTACCAGTCGATCTATGTTCCTACCCTCACCTATGGTCATGAACTATGGGCAGTGACCGAAAGAACGAGATCGCGAATACAAGCGGCTGAAATGAGTTTCCTCCGCAGGGTGTCTGGGCTCTCCCTTAAAGATAGGGTGAGAAGCTCAGTCATCCGGGAGGGGCTCAGAGTAGAGCCGCTGCTCCTCCGCATCGAGAGGAGTCAGATGAGGTGGCTCGGGCATCTGATTAGGATGCCTCCTGGACGCCTCTCTGGTGAGGTGTTCCGGGCACGTCTAACCGGGAGGAGGCCCCGGGGAAGACCCAGGACACGTTGGAGGGACTATGTCTCTCGACTGGCCTGGGAACGCCTCGGGATTCTCCCGGAAGAGCTAGAAGAAGTGGCCGGGGAGAGGGAAGTCTGGGCATCTCTGCTCAAGCTGCTGCCCCCGCGACCCGACCTCGGATAAGCGGGAGACAATGGATGGATGGATGGATGGCTTTAAGAGCCCATCCACCCATTCATCCATTTTCCAACCCGCTGAATCTGAACACAGGGTCACGGGGGTCTGCTGGGGCCAATCCCAGCCAACACAGGGCAGGAACCAATCCCAGGCAGGGTGCCAACCCACAGCACGACACATACAAACACACCCACACACTAGGGCCAATTTAGAATCGCCAATCCACCTAACCTGCATGTCTTTGGACTGTGGGAGGAAACTCACACAGACACGGGGAGAACATGCAAACACCATGCACGGAGCGAACCCGGGTCTCCTAACTGCAAGACAGGAGCGCTACCACTGCGCCACCGTGCTGCCCTGCTTTAGAGTTTTAGTTTAATTTGACTGGAAGTGTGCAGCATGTAAAAAATAGACAAATCAGTGCAGACTTCCTAACACAAGAACACTCCATCGGTAACTAAACTACACACCCTTCGATGGTTGAGACACTGCACACACCTCTTTGTTCGCCATGAGCAATGCCAAGGGTCAGCTGGAGAGGTATAAAGCTCACCGCCATTGGAGACTGAAGCAGTGGAAACATGTTCTCTGGAGTGATGAATCACTGTCTGGTCATCTGATGGACGAGTCTGGGTTTGGCAAATGCCTGGAGGATGCTTTCCCCTTCAGTGTGTAATGCGAACTGTAAAGTGTGATGGAGGAGGATAGAGGATAAAGGTCTGGGGCTGTTTTCCATATCTCAGTCTAGGTCCCCCCCAAGGGATATCCAAATTTAATGCTGATGAATATAATGACATTCCAGATAGTTCTGGGCTCCCAACTTTGTGGAAACAGTTTGGGGAATGTCATTTCCTGTTTCGGCACGTCTTTACCCCACATCAGTTCCCAAACTTTAGGAATGCTGTTGTTGCTGAACGGAATTGAATCGCTGCAGCAATGCTCCAGAATCGAGTGGAAAGCCTTCACAGAACAACAGAGGCTGCTATGGGGAAACCAACCTCTTTTTTAATATCCTTGAATTATGAAGAAATGTTGGGTGAGCTGGGGGTCTGGATACTTTTGAACATAGTGGCTTACATTGATCAGTATCTATATTGTGACATGTGAGTTGGCAAGTTCTTGCACCCCAAAGATGAGGCTGAGTATCTGTACTTTATTAAAAGAGGCTTTATTCAATTTAAAACAGGAACAGCATGGTTATTTATTGTAGCAGGATCTACCATTCTACTATACAGAGACACAGTAAACATGCAGGGCCAGGTCAATAGCCAAGTTATAATGTCCCCTGCATCACACCCATGGGGTGACCGGCGCTTTGCGTGTGGCAGCGGTCAGCTTCTAGTTGTTTCTGTGGCGCTGCAAATCTGCGATTGCCTCGGTGACAGACAAGCAAACTTCAACAGACGTGGCAGTCGCACTTCTGCATGCCGTCCCATTGGGGAGCTTCACAAAAGAGGCAATCGAGCTTCTGTGTGTCGTCCCACTGGGGAGGGTCTCAAAGAATTCAGAAGTCTCACAATATAAATTGGGTTCAGGAAGTATTGACACACCTTCATTATCTGTAGACTTTACTGTATTGTAGATTTAACTTTAAATGGATAAATTTACAATTTTTATATACGGGTGGCAGCCCCAAACCTTTTTGTGGCTTTTTTGATTTGTGAATCATGTACTTGAGGACATTAATGAAAATTAAGGAGAGGTGCATTTAAAACTGAAGCCAGGAAGCACTTCTTTAGTTCTTTAGTCTGAATCAAACTATTGAGATGTGTAGTTAAATCAGAGACCTGGACAACATTTAAGAAGAATCTGGATGAGACATTTGGACAGCTTAGCTATTAGCTAAATAAATGAGCTTGATGGGCTGAATGGTCTCCTCTCATTTGTCAGATTTTTTATGTTCCTATGTGAAACACCATTGCTTCTCCTAAAATTAACTTTAAATGGAAAATTTACCTGCAGTGGGTTGGCACCCTGCCTGGGATTGGTTCCTGCCTTGTGCCCTGTGTTGGCTGGGATTGGCTCCAGCAGACCCCCGTGACCCTGTGTTCGGATTCAGCGGGTTGGAAAATGGATGGATGGATGGATGGATGGATGGATAATTTACCATTTTTGCCCGTCTCTCTACACTCAGTAACCAATAATGACAAAGTGAAAACATGTCTTCAGAAAGATTTGGAAATATGTTTTAAGGTTTCTAAACTCTTTTGGGATTTCCCCACAACGGGACGACACGCCAAAGAGCGTCCCAAAGCGTGATCGCCGCATCAGCAGACAGCTTCTCTGTTGCTGGGGAAACCGCAGGCTCCCAGCGCTGCCGCGACTTGCTACAAAAGCAAATCTGAGCTGACCGAAGTTGTGCTATAAGTACTTGCCGTCGATGGGTGATGCAAGGAACATTTTAAATGCAGGGAACAGTATTGCTCAGCCACGACTCTGCCTGATTGATGTATCTGTGTATAGGACAGTGGTGGATCTCGCTACAATAAATAACCATGCTGTTCTTGTTTAAAGGTGAATAATGCTGGTTTTGCTAAAGGACTGAGACTCAGCCTCGAGTTTTGGGGTGCAAGACAGGGACTCCCACGTCACAATCTAAATCAAAAACAGAAATCTCACATTCATAGAAGTATTCAGACACTCAATTCAGTATTTGGTAGAAGCCCCATTTGACAGCAATTACAACTTCAAATCTTCTTGGGTAAGCCTCTACAAGCTTTGCACACCTGGATTTGGGCAGTTTATATCCCATTCTTCATTTAAAATTTATAAATTTGCCATTTTTGCCCATCAATCTACACTCAATAACCAATAACGACAAAGAGAAAACACGTTTTCAGCAATTGCAGCTTTGAGTTTTCTTGACATTGAGCAAGTTGATCCAGCAACATTCTTCCAGCTTAACAGTGAATCATGAGCTTGAGGACACCACTGGAAATTAAGAAGTGGTGCATTTAAAACTGAAGCCAGGAAGCACTTCTTTACTCTGGAATATGCATTTAATTATCATTATCATTCTTGGTGGCTCTGAAATCCGTACTCACCCCTGCTTTCTCTGCTGTTCTTTTTCTGTTTTTCTGTGTTGTTGTGATCTGCACCACCATCATCTGATCAAAGCACCGTGATGTCACTACATTGATGGATTAAAGGCCAGAAGTCCACATGACCATCATCATCAAGTTCTTCCATGTGAACCCTGAATACAATGAGGACTGATTGAGGTGATTTATGTTAGGTAGAACAGTAACAGAGCTCATTGTCTCATTGTTTTGAGAAGTGAAGTGCCTACAAACCTAAAGTTGATGCATGCTGCGTTAGCTCAAAAGGCTTCTGCTTATAGATAGATAGATAGATAGATAGATAGATAGATAGATAGATAGATAGATAGATAGATAGATAGATAGATAGATAGATAGATAGATAGATAGATAGATAGATAGATAGATAGATAGATAGATACTTTATTAATCCCAATGGGAAATTCATGGAATTGGGAGCCACTACAAATTTTGATGGAGAAATTAAAGGAAAAGTTTGGTATTTTTCAAGTCTAAATTATTTCTTCACAATAATGGTATATATTAATTTGCCTAGTAAAGCCGTGTTCTAAAGTAAAGCCTTTATTTTCAGGTCAGGTCAGGTCAGGTTGAGGATCATGCACTAGTACAGCGTGTTGCCGCACCCATCACACCACGAAACTGCTCGGGATCCCAGTTGTCTACCCTCTAGGCAGACACACGGTCCAGTTCCACCTCCCAGAAATGACCATCTGTGTGCCGCAGCCAGGTGTTACGTGGCCTGGTCCAGCAGCTTGGGTCCTCAGTAATAAGGATCCTGCGAGCCGGAATGACCCTCAGGGAATTGCACCACATGGCGGTAGTGCCGTAACTGACGCTCCCTTCACAATGCAGGTAATGTGCTTCATTTGGGACTCGATAAGCAACTGCTCGCTCGACACGAAAGTTAAACCAGCAGTACCCAAGGATTCTCCAAAGAGATATGGTACAGATGGAGACATTTATTATACATTTTTTTTTTTATTACAGCTAGTGCTGGGAGGTATACCGGTTCATACTGAAAACTGTTTATTATTTTTATGATATGGATTTTTCTTATACTGCAACACCGGTTTAAATAGCCCAAACAACGTTCAGAACGTGGGGCAGTGGGGGGACCTTTTTCCATTGATGGATTAAAGGCCAGAAGTCCACATGACCGTCATCATCAAGTTCTTCCATGTGAACCCTGAATACAATGAGGACTGATTGAGGTGATTTATGTTAGGTAGAATGCCTATGGGGGGCTGGGTGGTCTCGTGGCCTCAGAACCCCTGCAGATTTTGTTTTTATCTCCAGCTGTCTGGAGTTTTATTTTTTTTTGTTCTCCCTGGCCATCGGACCTTACTTTTATTCTATGTTAATTAGTGTTGCCTACTTTTCTTTTTTATGTTTTGTTTTTTTTTTTTCTCTTTCTTCATCTTGTAAAGCACTTTGAGCTACATCATTTGTATGAAAATCCATCCATCCATCCATTTTCCAACCCGCTGAATCCGAACACAGGGTCACGGGGGTCTGCTGGAGCCAATCCCAGCCAACACAGGGCACAAGGCAAGAACCAATCCCGGGCAGGGTGCCAACCCACCGCAGGACACACACAAACACACCCACACACCAAGCACACACTAGGGCCAATTTAGAATCGCCAATCCACCTAACCTGCATGTCTTTGGACTGTGGGAGGAAACCGGAGCGCCCGGAGGAAACCCACGCAGACACGGGGAGAACATGCAAACTCCACGCAGGGAGGACCCGGGAAGTGAACCCAGGTCCCCAGGTCTCCCAACTGCGAGGCAGCAGTGCTACCCACTGCGCCACCGTGCCGCCTTGTATGAAAATGTCCTATAGAAATAAATGTTGTTATTGGAATAAATTATTGAGATGTGTAGTTAAAGCAGAAACCTGGACAACATTTAAGGAGAATCTGGATGAGACATTTGGACGGCTGAGCTATTAGCTAAACAAACGAGCTTGAAGGACTGAATGGTCTCCTCTCATTTGTCAAATTCTGTATGTTCTTATGTGAAACCCCATTGCTTCTCCTAAAATTAAAACAATTTGTACAATATGATTTTATGATTTGCTTCTGCTAGAATTAAAAATAACAATGACACAATGAAATATGAATGAAGAGTGTTAACGTTTGTGTATTGTACTTTCTCAGTAATTGCCTACCTGCTGGCACTGTTTGTTACAAGTACTTACACTACAAGTAATGATTAACACAATTAACAAAAATAATCTGAAAAAAAGCATCAAGAGCTAAAAACATTAAGAAATCAAAGTGATGTGTTTTAAATATTTGCATACTTCAGCAGTAATTTTATAGGACAGTGTTACTTTTAATGATATTTGCGTTCAGAAAAAAAAAAAAAAAAAAAACGAAAATCAAGTGTATTTTAAATAATCTTTTCGATTCACTTCAGTAATGGGGCAATTAAAGGATTTCACATGAAATGTCGGCTAATGAGAATTCATAATTATGACCAGCTGTAAAGTACTTCAGGGTTCCTGAAAAGTTTAGGCTTTTAATATCCTTTATAATGATAACTTTTTAATATAATTAATGAGATATTGCCATAAAGAGTTTTATGGTAATGAATTGCTTCGAAAGCATCTGCAGAAAGGCTTAATTACAAACCCAACTGTTCTTGCATCAGTATTTTATATTCCCAGCTGTATACAATATACTGCAGCTAGATAAACAAATTTCATGGCAGCCTTTATGGCAGTACTTTCTGGCTAACTATTGATACCAGTGTTTATTCACTAGGATTCATGAAGCGTGGCAAGCATGAAAATGTGGCATTAAAAGTGGAAACCTTCATTTTCATCTCATTAATAAAACCTGAACAGAATGCAAATTTTCTAATACGAACAAAGAAGATACTTGGCGTTTTTCAATTTATTTGTCTTACATGGAGAGGTTTAGGGTGGCACACCAGAGGGAGGCAAATTGCAAAGTTTATTAAATTCCGTCATTTGCTGTGTACTCCATCCATTTGTTTGATGAAGAAAACAGGCACAATCCTATATCTTCCTAATTCCGAGCGTTCCAGTACAATTCCAAACCCTTCGCATCAGAAATAAGCAGCACAAATTTAGCTAGCGTTGATGAACCTATACGATATGACGACAATATGCAGCCGCGCTTATATTATGTCCAGCTTTTGTGTTCATTGATTCTCCACTACACACAAGAATCTCAAATGAATGAATAGATTGTGTTTTTAATCAACACATTTAAAGTTCTGAAGTAAAAAGGTACAAGCCATTCACATTCGATTTCCTTCCATCTATAAGTCCAATCACCCACTTAACACACTTTATTGTTCTGATTGTTCAGGAAAGGCTAACACAAAGCGAGAGTCCATCCGGGGAGCACTGGACACGAGGAGAGAATCGAGTCTGGACAGGACAGCAGTGACTCGAAGATGTGTGAAAGTTGACCATCTTAGCCATAACATATTTAGATTGCATCTCGCCTGAAGAAGGGGCCTGAGTTGCCTCGAAAGCTTGCATATTGTAATCTGTGTCATTTTACTTGACTTCTCGCTACATTCATAATGGCTTACATGGTACAACACCCGAGTACTATTGAAGCTGTTATAAATTCATGGTTATTACTTGAACAAATTTCATGTAAATATTCTCCTAGATAATGGACTCTCTGTCAAGCAGACCACAGGTTGTGAGGCTCAAGGACTGTATCTCTGATACGGATGTGAGCAACACTGGAGCACCACAAGGAACAGGCCTGTCTGCTTTACTCTTCAGTCTGTACAACTCTGATTATACATTTAACAGCAGGTCAGGTCACTTGCAGAAATTCTCAGATGATTCTGTACTTATGGGGTGTGTCGATAAGGGGGATGAGGCAGAGGAGACCAGTCAGGGGGAGAACTTTGTTTCTTGGTGCAAAGGGAATTGTCTGCGCCTTAACGTCAGAAAAAAACAAGAAACTGCTTATTGAGTGTCACTGCAACAACAAGCCTCCATGTTCGGTCACTGTCCAAGGAGAAGGGGGAGAGGTGGTCCACTCCTACAAGTACTTGGGGGATCACATCAATGACAGGTTGGGCTGGTCTTGGAACACAGAGGAACTGAAGAAGAAAAGGCAGAGCAGACTTTTTTTTTCCTTTGGAAGTGACATTCCTTTAATGAGAATAGTTGCATCCTGCACATCTTCTACAACTCTGTGATGGTCAGTGTGATTTTCTACACTGTGGTGTGCTGGGCTGGTAACATCACTTCAAGAGGGGCCCACCGAATTAACAGGACACTTAAAAGTGCAGGCTCAGTTATGGGATGCACTCTGGATCCCCTGGAAATCATAGCAAAGGAGACAATTAAAACAAAATTAAGTGTCATCATGAACAATGCTGCACATCCTCTCTGTGACACACCAACACTGAGGACTTTCAGACAATGAAATATTCAGCAAAAGCTACAGGGGCTCCTCTACACCAACAGCAATAAGACTGCAAAATGTCTCATTTGGGCTGGAACTGTCAAGTCAGGAGTTTGTTTCTATTTAAAATTTCTGTCTGTGTGTTCAGACCATAGTCTGTCTGTCTATCTATCTATCTATCTATCTATCTATCTATCTATCTATCTATCTATCTATCTATCTATCTATCTATCTATCTATCTATCTATCTATCTATCTATCTATCTATCTATCTATCTATCTATCTTGTATAGTGCCTTTCATTATCTATCTATCTATCTATCTATCTATCTATCTATCTATCTATCTATCTATCTATCTATCTATCTATCTATCTATCTATCTATCTATCTTGTATAGTGCCTTTCATTGTCTATCTATCTATCTATCTATCTATCTATCTATCTATCTATCTATCTATCTATCTATCTTGTATAGTGCCTTTCATTATCTATCTATCTATCTATCTATCTATCTATCTATCTATCTATCTATCTATCTATCTATCTATCTATCTATCTATCTATCTATCTATCTATAAATGGTGCCTTTCATATTTATCTAGGTATTATATAGACTCATATATTTATGTACTGTATATAGAGTCTTTCATATCTATCTATCTATCTATCTATCTATCTATCTATCTATCTATCTATCTATCTATCTATCTATCTATCTATCTATCTTGTATAGTGCCTTTCATTATCTATCTATCTATCTATCTATCTATCTATCTATCTATCTATCTATCTATCTATCTATCTATCTATCTATCTATCTATCTATCTATCTATCTATCTATCTATAAATGGTGCCTTTCATATTTATCTAGGTATTATATAGACTCATATATTTATGTACTGTATATAGAGTCTTTCATATCTATCTATCTATCTATCTATCTATCTATCTATCTATCTATCTATCTATCTATCTATCTATCTATCTATCTATCTATCTATCTATCTTGTATAGTGCCTTTCATTATCTATCTATCTATCTATCTATCTATCTATCTATCTATCTATCTATCTATCTATCTATCTATCTATCTATCTATCTATCTATCTATCTATCTATCTATCTATAAATGGTGCCTTTCATATTTATCTAGGTATTATATAGACTCATATATTTATGTACTGTATATAGAGTCTTTCATATCTATCTATCTATCTATCTATCTATCTATCTATCTATCTATCTATCTATCTATCTATCTATCTATCTATCTATCTTGTATAGTGCCTTTCATTATCTATCTATCTATCTATCTATCTATCTATCTATCTATCTATCTATCTATCTATCTATCTATCTATCTATCTATCTATCTATCTTGTATAGTGCCTTTCATTGTCTATCTATCTATCTATCTATCTATCTATCTATCTATCTATCTATCTATCTATCTATCTATCTATCTATCTATCTATCTATAAATGGTGCCTTTCATATTTATCTAGGTATTATATAGACTCATATATTTATGTACTGTATATAGAGTCTTTCATATCTATCTATCTATCTATCTATCTATCTATCTATCTATCTATCTATCTATCTATCTATCTATCTATCTATCTATCTTGTATAGTGCCTTTCATTATCTATCTATCTATCTATCTATCTATCTATCTATCTATCTATCTATCTATCTATCTATCTATCTATCTATCTATCTTGTATAGTGCCTTTCATTGTCTATCTATCTATCTATCTATCTATCTATCTATCTATCTATCTATCTATCTATCTATCTATCTATCTATCTATCTATCTATCTATCTATCTATCTATCTATAAATGGTGCCTTTCATATTTATCTAGGTATTATATAGACTCATATATTTATGTACTGTATATAGAGTCTTTCATATCTATCTATCTATCTATCTATCTATCTATCTATCTATCTATCTATCTATCTATCTATCTATCTATCTATCTATCTTGTATAGTGCCTTTCATTATCTATCTATCTATCTATCTATCTATCTATCTATCTTGTATAGTGCCTTTCATTATCTATCTATCTATCTATCTATCTATCTATCTATCTATCTATCTATCTATCTATCTATCTATCTATCTATCTATCTATCTATCTATCTATCTATCTTGTATAGTGCCTTTCATTATCTATCTATCTATCTATCTATCTATCTATCTATCTATCTATCTATCTATCTATCTATCTGTCTATCTATCTATCTATCTATCTATCTATCTATCTATCTATCTATCTATCTATCTATCTATCTATCTATCTATAAATGGTGCCTTTCATGTCTATCTAGGTATTATATAGACTCTTATATATTTATGTACTGTATATAGTCTTTCATATCTATCTATCTAAGCAAATGTGAAATGCAAAAATGAAGGAATGCCTGACAATAGAGCCCAATTGCTTCGTGTTTTCTGAAATACTCCCTGATATTTTTCTGAGCCGGCCTTGCCGAATCGCTCTTCTCTTCTCTTCACAGGCTTCTCCATACACATCCAGCAGCGCTGATTCTACTCAAAGCATCTCTGAACACCAGCTATCCCGAGCTTATAAATTTGCAGATACATTTGCTTTATGGTTGAATTCTTATTAACTTTGCTGAATTTCAGTACACAGTCACATCAGATTGAAATCATTTGCAAAATTAATTTGAATAGTCAAACAAACCACTGAGTCAGTATTACCTGCAGTCTGAATGTGCTCTGCCTAAGCTGGAGAGAAACATTTTTGAAAAGGACCAGAACAGAAATGTAGTCATGAAACGCACACAATTTGTTAACCAGAAGGTTATCTTATTTCAAAAGAAAAGCACAAAACTGAAATCATAGTCAAAAGTTAAAAAGTTAGAAAAGGAAAAAAAGTATTTTAAAGACAGAAAAATCAAATAAACAATCCCAAAGGAGTTCACAGGTCTTTATCCATATTCAGATAAATTAGAATTAGAAGGTCAGTGTTTACGAATATGATGTCATTTTTGATTTTTGATACTTTATTATTATTACAGTCCTCTGTGGACCTCGATTAGAGGGAGAAAAGTGACATATTTCTGTCACGTTTAGACTTTTAACATTTAAATTAAAGCACACATTTAAAATTTCAACTATACTGCTCACAAAATTAAAGGAACAATTTTTAATGAGAGTATAGCATCAAGTCAGTGAAACTTCTGGGCTGTTGATCTGGTCAGGTAAGTAGCAGAGGGGCTTGTTCATCAGTTTCAGCTGCTTTGGTGCACTAGAGGGGCAACAATGAGACGACCCCCAAAACAGGAATGAATGGTTTAACAGGTGGACGGAGGCCACTGACATTTTCCCTCCTCATCTGTTTTCTCACTCGTTTTGCATTTGGCTATGGTCAGTGTCACTACTGGTATCATGAGGCCTTACCTGGACCCTACAGAGGGTGCAAAGGTAGTCCAACTTCTCCAGGATGGCACATCAATACTTGCCTCCCATTGCCAGAAGGTTTGCTGTGTCTCTCATCACAGTCTCAGGGGCAGGGAGGAGATTCCAGGAGACAGGCAGTTAATCTAGGAGAGTTGGACAGGGCCCCTCGTAGAAGGTCCTTAACCCATCAGCAGGACCTACCGGTATCTGCTCCTTTGGGCAAGGAGGAACAGGATGAGCACTGCCAGAACCTACAAAATGACCTCCAGCAGGCAGGCCACTGGTGTGAATGTCTCTGACCAAACAATCAGAAACAGACTTCATGAGGGTGGCTTGAGGGCCCAACATCCTCTAGGGGGCCTTGTGCTCACTGACCACCCAGCACCATGGAGCTCGATTGGCATTTGCCATAGAATACCAGAATTGGCAGGTCCACCACTGGCACCCTGTGCTTTTCACAGATGAGAGCAGGTTCACCCTGAGCACACGTGACAGACGTGAAAGGGTCTGGAGAAGCCGTGGAGAACGTTATACTGCCTGTAACATCATTCAGCATGAGAGGTTTGGTGGTGGGTCAGTGATGGTATATCTGGGGAGGCATATCCACGGAGGGACGCACAGACCTCTACAGGCTAGACAACAGCACCTTGACTGCCATTAGGTATTGGGATAAATTCCTTGGACCCATTGTCAGACCCTATGCTGGTGCAGTGGCTCCTGGGTTCCTCCTGGTGCACGACAATGCCCAGCCTCATGTGGCGAGAGTATGCAGGCATTTCCTGGAGGATGAAGGAACTGATACCATTGACTGCACCCCCCACTCACTCACCTGAACTCAATCCAATAGAACACCTCCTCTGGGTGGGACATTATATTTCGGTCCATCCGACACCTCAGACTGTCCAGGAGCTCAGTGATGCCCTGGTCCAGATCTGGGAGGAGATTCCCTAGGACACCATCCAGATAGATAGATAGATAGATAGATAGATAGATAGATAGATAGATAGATAGATAGATAGATAGATAGATAGATAGATAGATAGATAGATAGATAGATAGATAGATAGATAGATAGATAGATAGATAGATAGATAGATAGATAGATAGATAGATAGATAGATAGATACTTTATTAATTCCAAGGGGAAATTCACATACTCCAGCAGCAGCATACTGATAAAGAAACAGTATTAAATTAAAGAGTGATAACAATGCAGGTATAACAGACAATAACTTTGTATAATGTTAACGTTTACCCCCCCGGGTGGAATTGAAGAGTCGCATAGTCTGTCAGTGGAGCAGGACGGTGACAGCAGTCTGTCGCTGAAGCTGCTCCTCTGTCTGGAGATGATCCTGTTCAGTGGATGCAGTGGATTCTCCATGATTGACAGGAGTCTGCTCAGCGCCCGTTGCTCTGCCACAGATGTCAAACTGTCCAGCTCCATGCCTACAATAGAGCCTGCCTTCCTCACCAGTTTGTCCAGGCGTGAGGCGTCTCTCTTCTTTATGTTGTCTCCCCAGCACACCACCGCGTAGAGGATGGCACTCACCACAACCGTCTGATAGAACATCTGCAGCATCTTATTGCAGATGTTGAAGGACGCCAGTCTTCTAAGGAAGTATAGTCGGCTCTGTCCTCTCTTGCACAGAGAATCAGTATTGGCAGTCCAATCCAATTTATCATCCAGCTGCACTTCCAGGTATTTATAGGTCTGCATCCTCTGCACACAGTCACCTCTGATGATCACGGGGTCCATGAGGGGTCTGGGTCTCCTAAAATCCACCACCAGCTCCTTGGTTTTGCTGGTGTTCAGTTGTAGGTGGTTTGAGTCGCACCATTTAACAAAGTCCTTGATGAGGTTCCTATACTCCTCCTCCTGCCCACTCCTGATGCAGCCCACGATAGCAGTGTCAATTTTTCACGTGGCAAGACATGTGAATCCGTCGTCTCATTAGGATGTTGTCAGGTATGCATACAAGCAAGTGGTTTGGGGGGGCATACAAACTACCGAGTATGATTTGGAGTTGCTGAAATGAGATTTTGGCAAAATGGACTTGCCTGTCTGCCACATCATCATTTTTTCCCCTTTGATTTTCAGGGTGTCCTTCAATTCAGCCCCCTGTAGGTTGATCATTTTCATTTCCATCAAACAATGTGCCATCCTTTCGTTCCTATCACATCACCATATCAGTCCATATCAGTAGAGATAGCAAACAGGATTTTTTTTTTCCCATTGAGATCTAGTGTGTTTTCAAAGTACTCCTTTAATTTTTTTGAGCTGTTTATTTGCTGCAACTATTGTTGTTTATTATGTACTCCCACCTCATGAAGTTGTTACATTTTTTATGAACACCCTGAATTAGGGTGACTTATGCTAATTCAGACTTCTTTCTATTGTGTATCATAAAGAACAGTTACACAACTTGGACATCTCACAGCGCACCAAACTCTTACCCATGGTGTCATTACAGTATTATTATACATTTTCAAAAACCAATAAATAAGCAGGGGAGGAAATCACCAACTGCAGGCAGGCTTGGCTGGCTCCCTAGGTAAAGGAAATATTAAAGATATTCTCCAATCACTTCACCATATAGATGCTTACTAAATGGCCCACTTTGTTCAAAATTTAAATTTGGGGTCATTTATATCACAGCTCCTTTTCTCAACTCAATTATCATTTTTATTACAAAGTGACATGGCTATTGAGGCAACAGCAAGTTAGGAGAGCTTAAGTATGGGCTACGATTTCACTTTCAGCTTGATAAGAAGTGAAAGCCCGCTCTCAGAAAGGTTAGATGCCTGAATGTGAGAGAGGTCACTCATAACTGGATGATGGGAACCACTGACTGATGAAAGGGAAATAACTGTGAAGGAGACAACAAGCAGAAGGAGGAAAGAAGGTGAAGCATGAATGAAAACAGATGGAACAAAGGCAGAAGGGCCACGGTCACCTGACTTCTAAGATATTCATAAATAGCACACCACATAGAAGAGAGCACAAGGAGTGATGTCAGCATTGAGGCATTCAGCAGCTAAAAGATCGCAGTAGGTGGAGGTCAGCACGTGAAAAATATATTTATAGAATTAGGGTTTTGATTGCCTTCAAAAACATTCAACTTAAGGAATGATTTTAATTAAATAGTGAAGCACATACTCAGTGATTTCAGTTGAAATTATGGGGAAGTGTGTTTAAGAAGTTTTTTCCATTATGCGTTATGGGCATCTGGAAAAACTACTGAGTCATACAGTCGAAAACTTCTGGATAAGATAATGGGAGAACTTAGCTATTAGTTAAACTAAATGAGCTTGGTGTCGAACTCCAGGCCTGGAGGGCCGCAGTGGCTGCAGGTTTTCAATTCCACCCAGGGGGGGTAAATGTTAAAATTATACAAAGTTATTGTCTGTCTGTATACCTGCATTGTTATCACTCTTTAATTTAATATTGTTTATTATCAGTATGCTGCTGCTGGAGTATGTGAATTTCCCCTTGGGATTAATAAAGTATCTATCTATCTATCTATCTATCTATCTATCTATCTATCTATCTATCTATCTATCTATCTATCTATCTATCTATCTATCTATCTATCTATCTATCTATCTATCTATCTATCTATCTATGTAACCCTTTTCCTAATCAGTGACCAGTTTTCACTGCTAATTAACTTCTTTTCCCTTCATTTTAATAGCCCTGTTTGTTAAGGAGTCTGTCCTCTGCATTGATTCTTTTCTTCATTAAATGACAGGCAAACATAAATGTAACGTGTAACAAGCCGACAGATGATCAGCTAAATTGAGCCTTCAAACTCCAACCAATCTATTAATGAGAAGCCGATTCTTGCCATTAATTAAACTTGTCATTTAATTCCATGGCTTGTTGCTGCTCTCATTCTGCCACGGCAGACATTTCCAAAACTGTTGATTTTCTGTTCTTTCTAAGAACAGCATCAAAACGTTTTGGTGACTTGAGAGATCAGCCTTACTGAGACCTTCACCTTTCTTAATTTTCAGATATTGTGTGATGGGCACCGGTGAGCTGGTCATGTGGTGTCTCAGTATTGTTTGGCTGCTAATTAAGGAAAAAGAGGCAACTAATTAAAACTAAAGGAAAAGAATTAATTAGCTGAAAAAACTGGTCTCGAATGAAGAAAATGGTAGAATGAAAACCTGCAGCCACTGCAGCCCTTCTGGACCCAAGTTCGACACCCCAGGACTAATCGGTCACCTCTCATTTGTGAAATTTCTGTTTGTATGAGACTATCTGAGAATAAAATAATACAAAATAAGTAAAAATCAAATATAAATTGTATAGTTATAGTTAAATACACACACATACAGTCTTCAGACCCTTTCACTTTTTAAATATTTTGCTATGTTGTAGCCTTGGACTAAAATTTAAATTAATTTTTTTCCCACGTCAATCAACGCTCAATACTCCAGAATGACGAAGCAATAACAGGATTTTAGAAATCACAAATACTCAGACCCTTTGCTATGACACTTGAAATTTGGCACAGGTGGATCCCATTCTATTGGTCATCATTGAGATGTTTCTGCACCTTGTTTGGAGTCCACCTGTGGTCAATTCAGTTGATTGGACCTGATTAGGAGAGGCGTACACCTGTCAGAGTGTTGATGGGAAAAGTTATTTAAAGATGTGGTACAAGAAACGATGCGCAACTCAGAACAGGAATTCAGAAACACAATCGGCAGAACCCAAAACGCCAGCCAGAAATCAACATCAAAAAGGAAAATACAAGAAGTCAAGGACTAAAAGAAACATGAAGGTCGCATGCAAAAAGTAATAGTTCTTACTTGATCTTGGATATCGAGAAACAGCTCGGGTGACCTTTATATCAGATCTCTGTGAATACATTTTCATGCAATCCCAATGCAGTATGGGATTGTTTCTGTAGATATGGGTCTCATTAACACAATAAAACAGTGGCACTGATCTTAAAACAAAACAGCACTGAGAATCATGCTAAAAATCATAATACTTTTAACCTCCTTAGTGTTACATGTTTTCTCAAAAAAAAAACATATAAAAAGCATGGGAGTGTTGACTGGAGAAAGTTTATAAAGAGAAAAGATGTGGTACAAGAAACGACGCGCAAGTCAGAACAGGAAGTCAGAAACACAATCGGCAGAACCCAAAATGCCAGCCAGAAATCAACATCAAAAAGGAAAATGCAAGAAGTCAAGGACTAAAAGAAACATGAAGATCGCATGCAAAAAGTAATAGTTCTTACTCAGTCTTGGATATCGAGAAACAGCTCGGGTGACCTTTATACCAGTTATCTGTGAAGTCATTGCCGTGTAATTCCAATACAGTATGGGATTGTTTCTGTAGATATGGGTCTCATTAACACCCTAAAACAGTGGCACCAATCTTAAAACAAAGCAACACTGAGAATGATGCTAAAAAGAATCATAATACTTTTGACCGCCTTAGCATTACATGTCTTCTCAAATAAAAAACATATAAAAAGTGTTGGGAGTGTCGACTGGAGAAAGTCAGTTAAAGTTTATAAAGAGCAAAGATTTGGAACAAAGAAATGACGCGTAAATCAGAAAGAGGATCGACAGAACCAAAAACGCTAGCCAGAAATCAACGTCAAAAAGGAAAACGCAAGAAGTCAAGGACTAAGGAAACATGAAGATCGAATGCGAAAAGTCTTAGTTCTTACTCGATCTTGGATATCGAGAAACAGCTCGGGTGACCTTTATACCAGATCTCTGTGAATTAATTTTCATGCAATCCCAATGCAGTATGGGATTGTTTCTGTAGATATGGGTCTCATTAACACAATAAAACAGTGGCACCAATCTTAAAACAAAGCAACACTGAGAATGATGCTAAAAAGAATCATAATACTTTTGACCGACTTAGCATTACATGTTTTCTCAAATAAAAAACATATAAAAAGCGTTGGGAGTGTCGACTGGAGAAAGTCAGTTAAAATTTATAAAGAGCAAAGATTTGGAACAAAGAAATGACGCGTAAATCAGAAAGAGGATCGACAGAACCAAAAATGCTAGCCAGAAATCAACGTCAAAAAGGAAAACGCAAGAAGTCAAGGACTAAGGAAACATGAAGATCGAATGCGAAAAGTCTTAGTTCTTACTCGATCTTGGATATCGAGAAACAGCTCGGGTGACCTTTATACCAGTTCTCTGTGAAGTCATTGCCGTGCAATTCCAATGCAGTTTCTGTAGATATGGGTCTCATTAACACCCTAAAACAATGGCATCGATCTTAAAACAAAACATGCTAAAAAATAATAATACTTCTAACCTCCGCAGCGCTACATGTTTTCTCAAAAAAAAAACATATAAAAAGCATAGCGTTTTTTGGCTTGAAAACTTAAATTTTTATTTAATCACATCTTTCTATTGCAAAACGTACAAAACACTAAAAGTACAAAGTCAGAAGTGTAGAACGTATAATAATTATTCAAATAATAATAATAATGTGATGTCCCGTCGAAAAAACACACTCAGGTGCCGCTTGTTTGGGGGAGTCTTCCAAATGCCAACTGGCTTTTTATTGGATATGCTGTGATATAAACGGTGCCCTACCACCGCCCATTGTCTGGGTCATGGGGACACCTCCAAAATAACAAAAATAACCCGCTTTCGTCCTATCTACCTCTTGCCTTGTCTTCTCCACCTGATGCTGTCTTCCTTTCGCTCCAGCAACAGCAACAACTTTCCTCCACACACTCTTAATTAACCCCGATCCCTGTCACTCAACTCTCTCTGTAGGGAGGTGCCCTAAGCCACTTACAAAAAGTGTTCCCCCAAGACTCCACCCCAACACTACTTTCACTCCCTACAGCCCATGCAGTGGCAAGACACGTCACAATAATACGAACAGCATGCTGCACATGTGTGAGTGACGTGAGCATCACTTTCGAATTCACCAGAATCACTTTCAGATTCACTGACCTTTTCAGTTTCACTGCCTGAAGACTGTCACAAAACTCGACAAAGAGCCATAGCAAGGTTTGGGGCAGCCACCTGTATATTGTTTCCTAGCTGATAAAACTGAATAAAGTGATAGCACTGATGTGCACAAATTGAAGTCCAAAACAGAACTGAGGGAATAGGGGAAAGGTGGCAGCTTTTAAAGGCCAGTATAGGAAATGAGGTCAGAAGGGCCGGAACCGGAAGGGTCTTCATCCATAGGCTCAGACTCAGAAGTGACGTCAAAGGGGTCGGAACCAGAATTGACGTCATCAGGGCCTAGTAGTATTTCCCGTCAACAGTCTGCAGAAAAATGAGAAAAAGAGTCAGTGCACTCCATCACATCCCGGTCTGGCTCAGAATTACCCTCGTTCAAGCCCTTTAGCTGCCTCCCATGACAGATTCACCTCGTCATCACCGCTAATGAGAGGAGTTTCTTACAAGACAGCATTATGAGCCTTGGAGAGCACACGTCTGCACTGTTGCTCACATAACGCCCGGCCTGACGCTTACGGAAGACACGCCTACACTGCTTGGCACTAATGCTGTTGCTACTTTTACAGCCTGAGTAATTCTTGGGTCTTACGTGAGACGTGTCCATACTGCTGCTTGAGTGACACTCAGAACTAATGCTTTTAGCACTGTTTTTACAGCCCGAGTGACACTCGGGTCTAACACTAAGGAGGTTAAATAAACTAATGACAGAAATGGATTCTATGTGCTTGAAAATCCCCATGAATGTGTTTAATGTAATTTAGAAAATATACTGAGAATTCAGGAAAAATTACAGAAAGTGTCAATCATGACAGTCTGTAAAAGGTCCCATAGCATATCAGAGCAAAAACCAAACCATGAAGTTGAAGGGGTTACCTGTAGATCTTAGTGACAGAACACAGTAACCTCAATATTTTATACATGGAAGAAATTTGGAACAACCACAATTTTTTTCTGGAGTTGGCCATCCAGCCAAGCCAAGCAATTGTGGGAGAAGGGCCTTGATAAGAGAGGTGACCAAGAACCTTATGGTCATTAAGGCCGAGTTTCAGAGAGCCTGTGTGAAGATGGGAGAGGCTTCCAGAAGGGCAACCATTACTGCAACACACCACTAATATGAGCTTTATGACTGAGTTTCCAGACAGAAGACCCACCTCATTAAAGCCCACATGGATTTTGTAAAAGAGAACCTAAAGGATTCTCAGAATGTGAGACAGGAGATTCTCTGGTCTGATGAAACCAAGAGTAGCACTTAATCAAACACTGCTTGTCACAAGTGCAGTACCATTTCACGTTTTGAGTTTTAATAAATTTGTAAACCTTTCTGAATACGTTTCCACTTTTTTCATTTTTGAGTGTAGTATGATGGGAAAAAATGGCAGACTAATCCATTTAAAATGAAATCTACAACAGAATAACATGCCTGTGGTATAGCAGGTCCGCGGCTTAGAAGAAAAGGCCAGTTTTTAAATAAATAATCGCCGCACTCACGGTTTATAGAGGGGTTCGTGGTAGTGTGGCCAGAGCGGTTCTCGGACGCGATGTGGTGCGGGCGTTTCCTCGCTTAAGTGCACAGCTGAGGAATCGTCCGTATCCATAACTGATTACGGGAGCTGCTAATCACCACACCTGTGCCACGTCCCCATTATAAAATGGGAGTGTGGAGGGGAGAGAAAGATTGAAAAAGTGAATGGAGGTTAGAGGAGGAAGAAGAAAAAGCTGGAAGCTGAAATGCATGAGTGAGTGAGCGGCAGCTGTGAGGAAAGCCCCTCAGGGGTGTTAGGCCGACACTTGGGCAGTAAGAAGTGGTCGCTCCTGCTGAGCGCTTTAGAGGAACATGAGTGACTGGAAGGTGGTTGGCTCACCGCATAAGGCTACGGAAGGCAGCGGGAGTTGAAGGCTTGGGAGATGGAAGACCCAGCATGAGCACCCTGGTTGCTGGGGAACCCATGTCTCAGTCTGGTAAGAGCCCTACGGAGCCAAGGGCCGAAAGGTGACCAGACGAGAAGAAGAAGGTCAGCTACAGGTATGGCGACTCCACTGGTGCATGGCCCAGATGGGAGAAGTATAGGAGCCGCCAGCTAAGGAAGGCACCGGGTTTTGTTTTTAAAGGGACTGCTTCCAGCCATTGTTTTAACCTCATTTTTAATGAAATTATTGGATTATTTTAACCGCCACTTGTTTTTATGGATTATTTATTTATTGATGTTTTGATGCATTGCACTATTTATTTGAACACTGTTTTTGGATATGTTTTATTGTAATAAAAGCACTTGCACCTTTTTGCACCAACCCCTTGCTACGATTGGTGTCCTCATTGTCCAGCTCATCTGGTTACATTATCGACAGTGTCGGGTTCAAGAGGCTCCCTAAAGGGAAGTGGGAACCATGGAGCAGACACCCGCATCGTCACAATGCCCAGAAAGTGAAGGGGGTCTGAAGACTTTCTCAGTCCACTAAACCTGCCAGTCATGGTGCCAGAGAATTTTACTGTGTACACATGACAGAAAACCTGAAGTAACAATCAAATAATACATTTTCATGGGTAGTTCCAGGAACATTCCAGGAAAAAAATACAGTGGTCTGATTAACCCGCCTGTTTTGAAATAGGATACGCCATTTATGTAAATAATTTAGAAAAAAAGGAAAATAAATTTGGAAGAGGAGATGAATGCTAATGCTGAAACAATACTCAATGGTGCTGTACGTGTGCAGACCTTCTGTAGCTTTACATACAGTTTCAGTCCTTGCAATAAATGCACTAAACCTAATTAAACTGTGCTCCTTAGATTTACGGTGTGCTTTTAGTTGATTAATTTGAGATCTCTGAAAGGAACAGTGTATTTTACCAAGAAAAATATTTGAACAATCAAATTTATTTTGTTAGCTGCAATATATACATGGTAGCAGTGTTTGGGGAAACAAGGGTCTTTCTGTGTAGGGAGTTTTTCAGTGGAAAAAGCAGTATAAAGGATGATGTACCTAGGTGGGCTTCCCAACCGGGATAGGGCAAGGTTCCTTGCTTTGATGGGATGCCAGCCCATTGGAAGCTGAAGAAGAAAGACAGGGTTGTTCTCTGCCTTAGCCAAGAAGATGGCTAGAAGTGTTCCCCTTGTATTTTCGCATTTTCACTTGTATAGCTCGCTCTCGTATCTAAAGATATTTATCTTAGGACAGTGGACTACTCTGAATTCTCTAAAATTTATGGTTTGCTTTTAGTTGATTAATATGAGATCTCTGAAAGGAACAGTGTATTTTACCAAGAAAAATATTTGAACAATCACAATTATTTTGTAAGCTGCAATATATACATGGTAGCACCGTGTGGGGAAACAAGGGTCTTTCTGTGTACGGAGAAACTGTGTAAAGGATGGTGTAACCGGGTTCGGAGTCCCAGCCGGAATGGGGCAAGGTTCCTTGCTTTGATGGGTTGCCAGCCCATTGGAAACTCAAGAAGAAAGACATGGTGTTCTCTGCCTTAGCCAAGAAGATGGCTAGAAGATGTCAGTTTGGAACTGGGTACACTGGAATCCCGGCAGGGTTAGATTCGAGGAACAATGTAATAGAAGGTGTGGGGGAGACAACAGGTCAGGGCTAAATGCTTCTCTGATACATTGGATGGCAGCACTCCCCTATGGACACCCACATGGTATGTTGGAAACTGTTGTCCCATGGGGCAGCTTTTTTGAGTTCTGGGAGTGCCACCAGAGGGTGCCCTGAGGGTTTGTGATCCCAACACCTGGGGACTTCCACTTAACCTGGAAGTGTTTCCATCAGGCTTTGCCCCAACACCAGAAGTCTCCAGGGACTAAGATAAAGGAAGCCACTTGCCCTCATCCAGGGAGTAGGAAGAGAAACTGGACAACACTTCCCCAGGAGGAGTAGAGGAATGAGAAAGAAAGAGGAGGAGAGAATATTTGTGGATACACAACGTGTGAAAACCTTGATGTAAGGTACCTGTTTTATTTGACCCTAGGACTTGTGTAGTGTGGTTGTGTTTGGGATTTGGGGTGCTGCAATACCCTCTACTGGTCACAACATTAATATATACAATGGTGTGCCTTGGTATATCTTAGCATACAAAATATGCAGCATGTCATGTCTTAAAAAATGCACTACACCTTTACAGTGATGTGAAATGTGAGGCAGAAATAGAATTAATTTGAAGGTGTACGGGCGGTCAACTGCATTATGCAGCAGTGCAGCAATGCACAGGTTAACATGGAAGTGTGAATGAGTCTTTATTTTGTCTTTGTTTTTTACTCCAAAAACCTTTAAAACCTTCCAGAAAAATTTTTAGTGAGATTTTGTAATTGTGAAATTACTAATGAAATGAATCTCAGTGTCTGTTTTGTGAAACTGTATGCAAATTGAAACTTCCCTGAAAGAAAAATATTTGAAAATTCATATTTAATTTGTAAACTACAATATATACATCAACAAAATAATAACATTCTCAAATAGACTTAATCAATAGATGTATTGTCCACAGGGTTGAAGTCAGCGCTGGGGTACAAGGCAGGAAACCACTCATACTGGGTCAATTAAGAATGACCTATTAACGTAACCACACACATCTTTGGAGATGTTTGTAGAAATTCAGAGTATTTGGAGGAAAAACCTATGCAGACACAGCTAGAATATGCACACAGTGCTAACCCCAATCCTGGATCCACGAGACAGCCGTGTTAACCAACGTACCACATGCTTCTCCACAAAACAATACCAGCAATAGCTTCATATTGGGGTGGCAATTTGGCTCAATGGGTAAAACAGCTGTCTCATGCTTCCTCAGGACAGTCACTGTTGTGTGGAGTTTCTGTGTTCCCCCTGTATTTTTGCATTTTCACTTGTACAGCTCGCTCTCATATCTGAAGATGTTTACCTTAGGTCAGATGACTACTCTAAATTCTCCTGGTACAGATGAGTGCACATGTGCTTCTTAATGTGGACTTGTTACAAGTGATTAGCTGTGTAAGCAGAAAGTGTGCGTACGAGATTGGCCTACCTGCAGTCCTGATCCATGTGGTGCATGATTAAGTACAAAATACAACAATAGAGGTTCTGTACAATTGTGGACCTGCATGATAGATGACTGCAGGAAAATTCATTTGCTAAACATAACCGGCTTGAGATTTCAGGGCCCAAACACTCAGTAAGTGTTATGAAAAGAATTTGTGATCTGACACAATACTAAACAACAAAAACAACAATTTATTTTTGTAAAGCCCAACATCACTCAAGGACTGCTGTGATGGGCTTTAACAGGCCTGATTTTGACAGGCACCCAGCCTTGATTCCCTAAGAAGACAAGAAAAAAACTCCCAAAAATACCCTTGTAGGGAAAAAAAAAAATGGAATAATCTTGGGAGAGGTAATTCAGAGTGTTAGAGACCCTTTCCAGGTAGGTTGGGCATGCATTGAGTGTTATAAAATGGGGGCAAATACAACAACAACAACATTTATTTATATAGCACATTTTCACACAAAAAGTAGCTCAAAGTGCTTTACACAATGAAGAAAAGAAAAATAAAAGACAGAAAAAGAAATTAAAATAAAGCAACATTAGTTAACATAGAAAAGGAGTAAGGTCCGATGGCCAGGGTGGACAGAAAAAACAAAAAAAAAACTCCAGAAAGCTGGAGAAAAAAATAAAATCTGTAGGGGTTCCAGGCCACGAGACCGCCCAGTCCCCTCTGGGCATTCTACCTAACATAAATGAAATAGTCCTCTTTGTAGTTAGGGTTTTCACGGAGTCACTTGATGCTGATGGTCATACAGACTTCTGGCTTTTAATCCATCCATCATTTTTGGAACATCATGGTACTTAGAGTAGATGGTTGTGGCACAAGCCACCACCAAAAGGACACCGGAAAAGGAAACAGAAGAGAGAATATGGGTTAGTACAGATTTTAGAGCCACCATTGATGGTTATTATAATGAATTGGATATACAGAGTACCAGGATTAAGTTATAGTGAAATTATGAGAAGGCCATGTTAAAATAATGTGTTTTCAGCAATACATAACACAGAACAGGACATAAGTAATCCACTTCACAGATCTAGATGCCCAATCTTTTATTGCCCCCTCAGGAATACAATACAATAGTACAATAGAAATAGTACAAACTACAAAGTAAAATGCAAGAATAGATGATATCACTTACTAAATACAGAACTATCACATATGAGGATGCAAATTTGTTCAGATTTCTGGAGACCTCAGCCAAACAAGCTGCCTCCCCACTACCAGCCATTCCATAGGTGAGTCTACTGGGTTGGCCAATCTAATGAAAGGATCCTCCTACCTGGTGATTCCAGTGATCCTCTATCAGAGATGAGTTTTCCTTAGGCAGGCAAGCAACTTGGCAGTAGAGCAGTGGCACAAGTGAGTACCAGAGTAGGTGAGCAGAGTAACAGTTTATAAATATCATATTACTTATGTCCTGCGGTGGGCTGGCGCCCTGCCCAGGGTTTGTTTCCTGCCTTGCACCCTGTGTTGACTGGGATTAGCTTGAGCAGACCCCTGTGACCCTGTAGTTAGGATATAGTGGGTTGGATAATGGATGGATTGATGGATATTACTTACGTATGTTTAATACTAATGACTAACAAAAGCGATTCAGTTTGCAGAGCTAATCAGCAGCTCTAGTCAGGGTATGCTAAACTGAAGTAGTGAATCTACAGCCTGATTTAAAAGCTGAGACTGAAGGGACACCTCTTAGAGTAGCAGGCAGGCCGTTTCACAGGTTTTGGGCCCTATAACTAAAAGCTCGACCTGCCACTGTTAATTTACTAATTCTAGGAATCATAAGCAGGCTGGCATCTTGAGATCTTAATGTGATCTGAGATAAGTTCAGTGAAGTAATCAGAGCCTTGACTTTATATGTTTAAAGGAGGATTTTGAAATATGCCCTAAGTTTAACCGGGAGCCAGCGTAAGGATCTAAGAACCAGAGTTTTATTCTTATTTTCTTGTTTTTATAATAAACACTCAGCTGTCCAAAATTTTTTCGGTGTTGCACTCATCAGATATGGCACGAGTGGGTATTTTAAAAAAATCTATTAAATTGGCCGGATAATCAGGATTCTGTTAAATCATTACAGAAGGACTTGGGCAGGTTTGTGGCAGTTGATATTTAATATCAGTAAATGTAAAGTATTACACATAGAAAGTAAAAATGTGAGTTTTGAATACACAATTGCAGGTCTGAAAATTGAGAGTACACCTTATAAGAAGGATTTAGGAGTTGCAGTGGACTTGACAATATCGACTTCCTGGTAGTGTTAAGAAGGCTAACAGAATGTCCAGTTATATAGCACCTTGATGTGTGGAGTAAATTTCACAGGAGGTTCTGCTCAACCTTTATAACACACTGGTGAGGCCTCATCTGGAGTCCTGTGTGCAGTTTTGGTCTCCAGGCCACATAAAGGACATAGCAGCACTAGAAAAGGTCCAGAGAAGAGCGACTAGGCTGATTCCAGGGCTACAGGGGTTGAATTATGAGGAAAGATTAAAAGAGCTGAGCCTTTACAGTTTAAGCAAAAAAAGATTAAGAGGTGACATGATTGAAGTGTTTAAAATTATTAATACAGTGGATCGAGACTGTGACTTTAAAATGAGTGCATCAAGAACACGGGGACACAGTTGGAAACTTGTGAAGGGTAAATTTCGCACAAACATTAGGAAGTTTTTCTTTACACAAAGAACGATAGACACTTGCAATAAGCTACCGAGTAGTGTGGTAGACAGTAAGACTTGAGAGACTTTCAAAATGACTGAAGTGATTAAAATTATGAAGGGAATTAGTCCAGTGGATCAAGATTGTGACATTAAAATGAGTTCATCAAGGACACAGGGACATCGTTGTAAGTTTCACACAAACGTTAGGAAGTTTTTCTTTACACAGATAACCATAGACACTTGGAATAAGCTACCAAGTAGCGTAGTAGACAGTAGGACTTTAGGAACTTTCAAAACTCGACTTAAGTGAATAGGACTGGTGAGCTTTGTTGGGCTGAATGGCCTGTTCTTGTCTAGATTGTTCTAATGTTCACAAGGTAAAACACTGATTATTATGTTCTTGTGGTGTTTTCACTGTAGTACAGAGTGAACAGAATTTATCAATCACTTCATTTTGTCTTTTTTAGTATTTTCCAAATATTTTTGGAACTGGACTTGTCTATTTTATTAACTGTGGTATTGGAATCAGAGCTTCCTCCAGCAGAATGTTTAATGGTTTCATATATTTTAATGGAGTCCAGTGTAGTGAAAGCTCCTTAGTACTATATCCATTCATCCATTTTCCAACCCGCTGAATCCGAACACAGGGTCACGGGGGTCTGCTGGAGCCAATCCCAGCTAACACAGGGCACAAGGCAGGGAACCAATCCCGGGCAGGGTGCCAACCCACCGCAGGACACACACAAACACACCCACACACCAAGCACACACTAGGGCCAATTTAGAATCGCCAATCCACCTAACCTGCATGTCTTTGGACTGTGGGAGGAAACCGGAGTACCCGGAGGAAACCCATACAGACACGGGGAGAACATGCAAACTCCACGCAGGGAGGACCCGGGAAGTGAACCCAGGTCCCCAGATCACCCAACTGCGAGGCAGCAGCGCTACCCACTGCGCCACCATGCCGCCCAAGTACTATATTCATTACCTAATATTATATATCACCATATTAAAGCGTGAATCATAAAAATATTAAAGTAAAGAACAGGTATTCTGCCAGTTTTCCCACACGATTAAAGGTATAACAAGCCATTTCATTATTTGATAAGAAATAGTGTGGTTCATTCAAGTGGATGCTAGAGCTGTCAATGACAGTGCCCTCTGCTGCTTTGAAAAAAACGATTCTTTATGAGAATTTGGATTTTTTTTTCACTATTACATTATCTATCTTACCTCACCACTTAACCACTAAAAGTGCTTTTTTGTATTGCCCAACTGCAAACATTTCCACTAAGTGTTTGCACAAAGGTTTCTCAAGAACAAGAGATTCTGTTTATTGTTTTAATCAGCTCCCCCTTTACAAAAGAAAAATGCAGACAGGCGTCACCTGTCTTTTTTTTTTTTGCTTACTTTTTTTTTTTCCACACAGCATGCTTGTTCTTGTTGATTGAAAAGCAGCTTTCTCATTCGAGTCGGTGTCTGCGAAGTTTGCACCTTGTTCTATCAGACAAATAAATACCTCAAATGTAAAGGTTTTATTAAATACTTTCCAATCCACCATATTCAAGGGGACCCTTTTTAAATAGAAACGTGGGAAGGCATGTTGTGTTATATTCTCACAAAATCGCTTAATAACACTTAATATCATCCTCTAATCTTCCTGCTCTCACATAATTGTAAGGCTTGAAACCCGTCTGCAGTGAAGAAATGCATGATTACTGCCATCAGTGCACTTCAGGTGGTCCACGTGTCTATAAGGCAAAATAAACGGCGTGGCAATGATTATAGCTGATGGTATTTTGCTAATTTAATGAATACTTGTTGTTTTTTTTTGTATAATTTCATTTATAGTTAATGATTTATGTTTTGCCTTGAAGCCAATGCTGCTGTGGCTCCCCTGTTTTGCCACAATTACGGAAAAGGTAGACCACAAGCATTTTACTCCATGGCCAGAACATAAGAGAAAATGAAACTCTAAAATGGGTAAAAGTCAATTGCTAACATGTTATTAAATGTACACCTGGTGTGACGTTCAGGTACATTCGAGGGCCGAGTAGGAGCCCTCAATGCTTTGAGTTCAGTAGGTGGGTTCTAGAACATTCTCAATCCATTTCAAGGATATGGGGGCCTAAGACTATCTCACCAGGACTGGGCACAAGGCTGAAAACAGGACTGGACAGGACGTGAGTCCATCACAGGGACCACTCACACATACTCACACACACACACACACACAGTGTCTGTTCGCAATGGACAATTAAAATAAGCCAAATTTAAAAAATGCATATTTTTTAAATGAATTCCTCGTTGCATAAATATGTCTGGCCATTGTAATTTTCATGAAAATGCACTTGTAAAGCTATTCAGTTATGGCAAATGTTAGGAAATAAGAAAAGTGAAAGGCAAACTTTACTAAAACAACCGGCCACCATGGATCCCAGGTACATGTGGCACTCTGATGGTAAGTTATAAAATGATATTTTTAAAGTCCTAAAAACTTGGATGCTGGCATAGCATGTCTGCCCACATGTAAGGCCTCATTTGTTTAATGGCTCTCATCACCATCACAGAGGGATTAGGGCATAAAAATAAAACCATCTTCATAAGTAAACACACAGAAATGCAGTCAATTCAAAGGGAAACAGAAAAATGGCAGTATACGGTTTTTGTGCACTTCTAGGTCATCCTCTCAGTGCTGCTCAAATTTAACACACATTCCTAATTAAGCATTTTGGAGTTTCATGTGCGCTGTTGTAAATGTCTTGTGACTTTATTAGTTGGGTAGCCTGTTAAAACTGGAGCATTGTGATATTTTTCAGATCATGAAACTGGCACAGTCCCTGTCCTGTCATGTCTCGTCGTCGTCTGCCCCAACTTTTTCGGAGTCAAGTCTGGTCACCCTAGTAAATTATAGCGTCGGTAAAATTGTTAATCAGTAGAACCTGCAGATAATAGAGGTAGGAAGTTGATTTAGTGTAAAGATAACACTGAGTAAAGGCTTGTTTACTCTGTGAATGATGGCTTACATTCCACAGGGTCCTTTTTGATATATATATATATATATATATATATATATATGGTTGAAATACTGTAGTTTACTGTCAAATAATGCAAAGAGTACGCGACACGTGTTTCGCCCTAATTCTGGGCTTATCAGGCATACACACTCTACTGCACTCCCTCTCGGGAATCGAACCTCGGACGTCAGTGCCAGAGGCGAAGCCCCTAACGTTGCGCCATGGTGTGTGGTTCATTTATTTGACAGCATGTAGATCGGGGTAATTACATTCACGGCATTCGTAGTCTGTGTCACAATCTGATTGTATGGGTGGTTACCTACCAGGTAACGCTTGTGGTTGGCCAGCAAGTCTGCTAACATCCGCCACGGTGCTCTCAGTTGTGAGAAGCAGAACATAGAATGGTTGAAACGTCCGAGGTTCGATTCCCGAGAGGGAGTGCAGTGAGTGTGTACGCCTGATGAGCCCAGAATTAGGGCGAAACACGTGTTGCATACTCTTTGCATTATTTGACAGTAAACTATTTCAACCATTCTATGATCTGCTTCTCACAACTGAGGGCACCGTGGTGGATGTTATATATATATTCTTTTTTTTTTTTAGTCTGAATCCCAATCTGATTTTTAGATGGTTACCTACCAGGTAACGCTTGTGGTTGATCTGTCATTCGGCAAACATCTGCCATGTGGCCCTCTTCAGTTGCGAGAAGCAAATCATGGAATGTTGCATAGTTTACTGTCAAATAATGTAAAGAGTGCGTGACACGTGTTTCGCCCTCATTTGGGCTCATCAGGCGTACACACTCTACTGCTCCCCTCTTGGGGATCGAACCTCGAACGTCAGTGTCAGAGATGAAGCCCCTTTACGCTGTGCCACGGCGTGTATTTCATTCATTTGACAGCATGTAGATCGGGGTAATTACATTCATGGCATTCGTAGTCTGACGTTCGAGGTTCGATTCCCGAGAGGGGATGTAGTGAGTGTGTATGCCTGATGAGCCCAGAATTAGGGCGAAACACATGTTGCGTACTCTTTACATTATTTGACAGTAAACTATTTCAACCATTCTATGATCTGCTTCTCGCAACTGAAAGAGAGCACCGTGATGGATGTTAGCCGACTTGCTGACCCACCACAAGCGTTACCTGGTACGTAACCACCCATACAATCAGATTGTGATTCAGACTACGAATGTCATGTGTATATATGTGTGTGTGTGGTGTATATATATATATATATAGTATATATATATATATATATATAATATGTGTGTATATGTATACAATATACATATATGAACAGAGCACCAGTCAATTATGGGGTATATAGTCAGGGACATTTTCATATTTCAAATTAATGTAAAGTGAATTTGAGGGAAACATCAATGCAGGTACAAATTGAACTAAGGGATTTAAACTCCGAGGATCCATACGGCTAATCACTTTGCTTCTGTGTCACCAGTCTAATTATCAAAAAAAACTTCTTCTTTCGGCTGCTCTCGTTAAGGGTTACCACAGCAGATCGTCTTTTTCCATATCTTCCTGTTGAAACAAAAAGACTAGTAACAGAGAAGACAATTATTCACCTTATGTAAGATAAAACCACAAACAGTCATAAAGAGTTGGGGTACCCGCAGGCAAACCCTGTATAATTGAAACAAAACACAGGTTATAAACACATTAAAACAGAAAGAAAAGACTTCACAGGCACAAGTCTACAGAGGGACTGACTCAAAATGGCGGAACTTCTGCTGATAAGGACTTCTGGCAGGAAGAGGCGGGTCCAGGTGGACGGACACCAGAAGTGTCATTAAGGGAGTTAAAGCTGTCAATCTTCCAGTTTACAGTGGGAGGAAGGGACAAGGTGTTAGTAAACAGCGCCATCCTGTGTTCTGACAGGACATTACCACCACCCTCATCTTTAAGCTGTCCCCAATGTGCACGCGTGTGACACTTATTAAAGATCAGTTACTCTGTTCACTCAATGAAACAGTATATTCTTGGGGAAGGAATGATCACACATTTCATGTTTTAGAGGAGTCAGTGCTTAACAAATCTAAAAGAACTTGAACTCAATCGTCAAGAATATTAAAATCTACACCTACTCAGAAAGAAACCATAACCGTAGAAGAGAAGAGTGTTACACTTGTATACTTCTGTTCTACGGTTACGGTAACAAAACAAGAAGATTCCACATTTATTAAAAGATATCACAAAGCTGAAAATGTAGAAGAGTTCTGTTGCAAAACTTTCTTGAAATAGAAAGAGCAAAATGGCAACAACACATTACAGGTGAAAAAACTTTACACTCCTATTGCATTAATGTCAACAACAGTGTTATTTATGGCTTTGCAGTGCTGCTTCAATTGAAGACATCTGCCATAAAGTGCACACGGCTAAAAAAAAAGAAACAGATTTTATGAATTGATAGTGCTGATGACTATGAGGGGAGATTTAACTAAATGGTTGTGGAAAGAAAAGAAGCAAAAATCAGTGTGTTTTTGGAAGTATTTTAATTGAATAATGACTTCAACAAAAATGGAAAAATTCTAGCACTGTATTCAGGTTAGTTATCATGCATTTCAAATTTACTGTCATTCCTGATGTCACTCATTAATAAGTACAGCCTGAGTGAGGGGCTTTGGTGCAGCTTGGATACATTCCCCTCTATTCTGATGCTGAAACGTTTCCCTTCATGCTTCAAATTGCGCACTTTATTGAATATCAATTTAATATGTAAATAAAAAAAATGGTATTTTATTATTCAACTGCACAGACAGCAGGATTTATTTTGTTTTCCTGATCTTTGTTTTTTGATCATTTTGTCTTCAGATGCTGATCATTTGTTGGTTATTGTGGGAATTTGAAATCAGGATGTGTGGGTTAGCTGGTGGAAAGAAAGAAAGAAAGAAAGAAAGAAAGAAAGAAAGAAAGAAAGAAAGAAAGAAAGAAAGAAAGAAAGAAAGAAAGAAAGAAAGTTGTCTTTGAACTCAAATTGATTTCTAGTACACAATTAAATTAAAATTATTACCATCTTCATTATTATTATTACTGTTATTATGTTAAAAACACTAAATACTATTTGCTACTGCTACTAATACCAATAATAATACCAATAATAATAATGAGCTAATCCATCCTCATAACATACCCTCTTAGTTGTGTTTAAGGGCCATGGGGAGCTGGAACCAATTCTGGCAGCATAAGTGGCAAAGCAGTTCATTCCACCCTGTCAGAGATTAACATAACATAACATAACATGACATAACATAACATAACATAACATAACATAACATAACATAACACTCTCAGACCCGCTTAATCAAATTCAGGGTCTTGGTAGGCCAGAGCTCTTCCCAGCAATTGGTAGAAACCAACCCTTGACAAGCTGATAGTTTATCACAGATTCTCTTTCTTCTTCTTAAAAATAATAATAAATAAGAGGCACAATAACAAACATCAATAATTATTTTTTACATTATTACATTTTTTTTTACATAATTATATTTTACATTATTATTATTGTGTTTCAGTGAGCCAGAGTTAAAACAAATATAAAGCATGGACCAGCTCTGGAACCAATGCCAAACTATTATTATTATTATTATTATTATTATTATTTATTCATCCATATTCTTGCAGTAGTCCCCTTATTCAATTTTTTTGGGTTTTGTGAGCCAGTGTTACAGTAGATACAAAGCAGGGACCAACCTTGGACAGAATTCAGTTTTGTCATATATTATTATTATTATTATTATTATTGAATTCATCCATCTACTAATGGTGGTACTTTCATTCATTTTTAGGGTTTCATTGAGCCAGAGTTAAACTGTATACAAATTAGGGATAGCATGTACATCTTTTATTATTGTTATTGTTGTTATTATTATTATTATTATTATTGAATCAATTCATCTACTTAATATATTCCCTTCTTTCAGTGTTAATTCATCTAATTATTATATTCCTTTCTTTCAGTTTTAGGATTTCAGTGAGTCAGAGTTATTAATAATAATAATAATAATAATAATAATAATAATAATAATAATAATAATAATAATAACATAATGAAAATGAATTCTTCCATCTACTTATAGTAGTCCTCTCATTTAGTTTTATGATTTCAGTGAACCAGAGTGAAACCAGATAAAAATCCAAGTATAACCCTGGATGGGATGCAAGCCTATCATATAATAATAATAAAAATTATAATAATAATAATAATAAAAATAATAATAATGAATTCTTCCATCTACTTATAGTAATCCTCTCATTAGTTTTATGGTTTCAGTGAACCAGAGTGAAACCAGATAAAAATCCAGGTATAACCCTGGATGGGATGCATGCCTATCATATAATATAATAATAATAATAATAATAATAATAATAATAATAATAATAATAATAATAATAATAATAATACACTAATATAATTTCTTATGGTTGTCCCCTCATTCAGTTTTACCACTTCAGTGAGCCAGAGTTTCATTGGACTAACCTTTTGACAGGATGTCTGTCGATTATTATTATTATTATTATTATTACTGATTTACTTTTTGTACCCACCTAATCCTAATTAAGTTTTAGAGTTGAGATGGGCTGGAGTCCATCCTAAGAACATTGGGTCCCAGGCAAGAAAAAGTGCTGAAATGGATGCCAGTCATCAGAGATTGTTCTTGTTTTTCTTCTTATTATTATTATTATTATTGGGTTTAACTCCTGGCATTCTAAAAATTCAATAAAAGAAAAAACAGAGTAAAAAAGAATTGCTTTATCAGAAGGTGGGTATGATAATAATAAACACCCAAAAATATTCATTTGAACAGGGACACGCTCCTGATTAGTTGAATCAGTATTTTAGGTTAATGCTGATAATTTGTACATTAAACACTAATGCCTCTGTCAATGTGCTTAGCACTATTAAAATTGATTACCATTGTATTTTCGTCTCTAATTGTATCTCTAATTATCTTGATCTCCTCTTCACCGAATACATAAAGCGGCCGAGGGAACTTTCTTCAAAGAAAAGATTTGTGTGTCAGCCACATTTCACATTAACCAAGGTCATTAAAGTGATTGTGCTGCCATCGGTGCAGAGCTCTTCGGTGACCACTTGAAAACATTAGCTGTCCAGTTCCTCTTCAGCCTGCTCGTGAAGGTCCAAAAGGTCACAGATGATGGGGAGTCTGGCAGGTAAGTTTGCCAGCTACATCCTCACTCTAGCTGAATGGGCCATGTTCGATGCATGATGTTCGTTGTCTGCCTTCAGAATGTCCAAGCTGAGAGAGGGAAGGCTGATGTGTGAATATATTAAAAGTCTTCTTACTAGTTGCTTTATTGAGCCGTTTCATCATAGGTCACGACTGTATCCCTATCATGGAGACGGTTGTTCTGCCAGCCGCCTGTCATCGGGTCTGCTGCGAGAGCCTCTTCAAAAAGGTTTTAGCTGTATCTTACCCTATTTTAATATCATCGATGTTCATTTTCCTCTGAATGCCTTTTTTTTTTTTTTTTACAAGGAGAGGGGTCCAAAATACAATTTTTTTTGTATCATATTTCAAGGTCAGTGCATCATTTACTACAACCACAATTAATTCAGTGCGGTATAGAGTCCTAGAGAAATGTCCATGTTCATTAATTGGCCCTACTACCCATATATAAACTGCTAACTAAATCCAAGTCGTACAGAATGTTAAAAGGGGTCTATTTAAAAAAACGATCAATGAAACAGCTAAACAGAAAATGTGAAGAGAAAGAACAAAAAAAAAAATCAAAATGACATCATTTTGCTGTGCCCAAGCGTTCATACCTTCCCATGTTTGTGTGCAAACTTGAAAATCTAATGAAGCTGAAAGGTCAGGATGGGTAGAAGTTCCCAGCACGGCCCATTGTGTGTCCTGTACGTTACCTGTGCCGTGCGTGTTAGCCCCTCTTTTTCCTCATTTTTTTTTTTTTTTTTTTAGCGTAGCCGCACAAAAGGTTTACTTCTCTAACATTACCTTGGGTGTGCTCAGTAAAGGGCTCAGTAAGGGGCCATTCTCAGCTGCTCCCTGTTCCCAGTAATTAGCCTGCTATGGCAGCTACCTCATGTGGCTTTGCCTAAGAGAGACACTTGACACAGCAGACATCAGAGGGATTTTTCAGGAGGCTCTTGCGGCGCCCGAACAGCTCTTAATTAACCACTTAGGTATCCCCATTCGCTCTCCCGGTTGGCGTTTTCCAAATGGTAGGGGCTGCACTGTGGATCTAAACACCGGGGAAGCGTGCTATCAAAAGATCTTGTAAATGAAGGCTTGTGTAAATTATTTTTAATGATTCCCTCCTGGCACATCATTATGTTTGTAGTTACACACAGGCACTTCTGAGACGGCTCATCTTCCGTAAGGTCAGCTGCAGGACCACTGTAACTAGCTGCAGTCTGTAAATGGCTTATTAATTAGCGCAGTGGTTTTACATAGCTGTGAGCTCTGATGTATGGAGTTGGAATTGTAATTGTGTGGGATCGAAAATGATAACCCATCTCAGGGCTACTTATGCAAATTGCCATATTATAAAATCATTACCTATCCAAACACCACACTGCTATATGCATTACAATGATGGATTTTATGATAATTGCAACTTAATTTCTAATGTGTATGTATTTTTAATAATTTGTGCATTTTGAGTGTTATTAATTCTCAGTTAGTTAAAGCTCAACAGAAGGCTTTTATTCGTTTATTTGGAATTTGGCTTTAAGTGAGATCATCAATTTAATGTGGCGGAATAGAAAAAAAAATGAAAGCAGAGAACATTTTTTTTTTTTTTGGAACCCCCCCCCTCCCCATTTTTCACATGTTGTACTGTTTATGTTCTGTATGTATAGAGAGGCGATTAAGAAGTAAAACAGCAATTAAATAAGACACCTTAAAACAACAGTCATTATTAGATTGAGAAAATGATAAGTCACTTGTACTCTCCACCCTGCCCACGTTATTTATCTGTCTGTTCAGTGTGACTTTTTTACATTTTTGTACCTAATTGACAATATGTAGCCTTAGAATAATGCAGAAATAAACTGTTAGTTCATCTATAATTCACAGTCGCACAATTGTTCCAAAAAAAAAAAAAACGAATTTAGGTTAATAACTCGTTTTAATAAGCATTATGCCAACTGCTGCATTCGTAATCTATAAGTCAAAAAAACTAAACAAAATGAAAGACAAATCACCATACCCTTATACGCTCTGCGTTTTGAATTAAAACAATTCCAGGCGTCTCCTACCAGCGTTTGCAAGTGCATTCTATTAATCTGATTATTCATTTTGGGGCGGCACGGTGGCACAGTGGGTTAGCGCTACTGCCTCGCAGTAAGGAGTCCAGGGTTCGCTTCCTAGGTCCTCCCTGAGTGGAGTTTGCATGTTCTCCCTGTTTCTGCTCCGGTTTTCCTCCCACAGTCCAAAGACATGGCAGGTTTAGGTGCATTGGCGATCCTAAAATTGTGTTTGGTGTGTGTGTCCTGCGGAGGGCTGGCACCCTGCCCGGGATTTGTTCCTGCCTTGTGCCCTGTGTTGGCTGGGATTGGCTCCAGCAGACCCCCGTGACCCCTGTGTTAGGATATAGCAGGTTGGATAATGACTCTGACTGACTGACTGATTTTTAATTTCATCGATTATGTGACTTTTTGAACTAACATCACTCAAATTTACATTTTACTACAGTAGAACTGAATCCATCCATTGGTATATTTGTCCTCCATAAAATCATGAGATTCAAATTTTTTCTTGACCATTTGTAAGTAACGGATACAAATAATTATTATATTTGGCTCCTTGCAAAGCACTATAACACTGTTCCTGCTTTATAGTGTATGATTGCTGGGGTAGGCTCCAGCCACCCGCAGTAATGCTCAGGATTAAGAAAATGGTGTGGTACGGTATGTTATTATATCTGGCTAGAGCAGCATTCCTTTCAAATTCTTAAATATGTTGAATACCACCTACAATTTGACTCCAATCCAAGCTGAGGCTATTCTAATATCTTTATAAGCAAGACAAGTACAAATGTTGGAGCTCATAACACCTAGACATCCAATAGGTTAATTTATACTGCCCAAATAACCGGTATGGGGTGTAGGAATGTAAATATCCAAAGCATTGGTCCAAAAAATCCAGACAGACACAAGTAGAGTGTTGAAGCTCCACATGGGCACTGACCAGGCTGGGAATGGAGCCCATTCTTCTGGATCAGTGGGGCAGCAGGACTGACCACCACAATGCTGTGCTGCCCTCTGAGACATTTCTACAACAATGTTAATTTTAATTATCTGTGATAACTGTACTGAATGAATGCTTCCTCATTATGCAGAGAATGGTGTGGCCAGCTGAACATATCACTGGGTGTGCACTCCATAACTTTCAGGACATCCACACCAAGTGATGGTGTAGCAAAGAACATGATCAGAGATGCCAGCTATCCCAACAACGGCCTACTCTCTCTATGCTTCAATCAGGAAACACCACCACTGCCTGAAGACCACCTCATAGAAACCAAGGAGAAGTTTCTGTCCACCGTCCACCCACATCCTAAATGACGTCAGACCTACATGAGGCCCTACTGTTAATTCTCTTCTATTAAGTGATTTATTTTTTATTTACTGCATCCATCCATCCATCCATTATCCAACCCGCTATATCCTAACTACAGGGTCACGGGGGTCTGCTGGAGCCAATCCCAGCCAACACAGGGCGCAAGACAGGGAACAAACCCTGGGAAGGGCGCCAACCCACCGCAAAGCTTATATACTGCAGTTATTTATTATTTTAACGTAATGCATACCATTGCTGTCATTTAACATAATGATTTTTATTGACATTTTTAAAGTTGTGCCTTATTATTTACTGTCCTTTGTCCTTGTCTTGAAGTTTAACATCTAAGTATTTTACTGCATATTGTATTGTGTGCATAATTATATGAGACAAAAATAATTTGTATTGATTTGATTTGAGATATATGTGTGTTTATATATGGTGTAAATATATATATATATATATATATATATATATATATATATATATATATATAGATATATATTATATGGAATTTATATAGATAGATAGATAGATAGATAGATAGATAGATAGATAGATAGATAGATAGATAGATAGATAGATAGATAGATAGATAGATACTTTATTAATCCCAAGGGGAAATACACAATAGTATATATACAGAGTATATATATATAGTATATATATATATAGTATATACTGTATATATATATATATATATATATATATATATATATATCTAGTATATATATATATAGAGTATATACTGTATATATATATATATATATATATATATATATATATATATATATATATGAAATAAATAACGGAAGACCAACACCGGAGCTAAAAGGTTTGCTTCAAGCTAAGGGACAACTAAATTTTGACCTTAAATAAAATATTCTTTTGTTTTTCTTGTTATCCTTGTGTATATATGAAATAAATATAATGTTTAGTTTTTTAATTTTTTTTGTTTTGTTGACAGCATAATTTCCCTTTGGGATTAACAATATCTTGCATTGTAAAAATATAACACTCTATTGTGCCATACACTGTAGATTCTCTATATCTGAGCATTTGCTCACCAGTAACAAAATTTCATCTGAAAGAAAAAATGTAATATATTGAATATAAATTTTCTTTCTTTTTGCCAAAACATGAGCCATAATTATACTTTTTGAATCAAATATTTTAACCAAGAATCTTATTCTCTTGTTACATTTCATTTGCACATTATCTATTTGTGCCTTTCTGTAATCAGTTCAACAGCCATTTTTTAATATTTTCAGTTTTAATTCCTATCACCTTTTCTCGGCGTAATTTTAATTACAGCTCTGCGTCCCATCCTGCTACCAACGAGGTCTTCCTTAATGACACAAAATTTCTCCAACTAGCCTTGGAACAGACAAAAGGACTTTCCCTCCATGGAGATTTCTTTTTTTTTTCTTTGCATGTTCTTATCAGAGAACGTCAGGAAAAGTATTTATTTATTTATTATTTATAAATGTGAATGAACCACTAAATTTTTAATCAGGGTCATAAACATTTTCATAACGCAGTAAATATATGCCTCACCTTAAAACACAAATCCTTCCGTGCTTTCTTATTTGATTGCAGCCTTTTCCTTTAATGTATAATTTAATTGTACTGAGTTTTATGTCTTTATTTTAGAGTGGATTGATTGTTAAATAGAAAGCAAATCTGTTTAAATGAAAATGCCAATTAATGAATATCTAAATCATAGTTTGGACTCTTTTGATTTAGTTTTGATTGAAAAGTTAGTAAAAACTTTTTCTTTTTTTTTTTCCCGTGCTAACAATAAAGCTAAAATCGATACCAACAGGCCTGTAGATCTGCGTGTGTTGTGACATCTCAGCGAGCTCTTTTAGTGCGGCTTACCAGGCAGATCTAATATAAAAGAACGCGGGCATTGTCAAAGGGCCTTCTCTGGTTATCATCTTCACAATGCACAGGATTTTAGTTGTGGTTGTTGCCGTTATTGTTAAACGTTGACAAAACAGGTGCAATGTTTGTTCGTCTGAGTTGCTCACCTAAGCTCTTCACATTTGAATGTGTTCACCGAGATTTCCTTTCTTCCCTGTAAAAATGCCACAATTGATCATTGTTTTTCGCAGCTCTCAGTTCACTTACTTGCAAGACTGAAAGCTGACAATAATTAGCCTGCAACCTTTATTATATAAAATGCTTTGTATCTGTGTGGTTAAATTTCACTGCACATCTTCAGAGAAGCGAGCGCAGATCAACTCTCTCAGAGAGAATAAATGTAACAGGAACCTGATATAACCTTGATGAATTGAGCATTTTACTGTCGGCTATATAGACACATTAAAAAAAAAAAAATAAAGAATCATTTTATTAAATGGTTTGAAAGACTTACTCTTGACAGCTTTGAAATATTGCCATGACAGATCAAGAAAATTATTGTTCTTTTTTTTTTTTAGTGTAGAGATTTTACAAAACTCTGCTGCTTTACTTTGCTGGCTGTATATTTGGCTAGCAGAAACCATTAGTCCAAATTGATAAATGCAAAGTAGGGCCGACCCCACAAGGTTTTGCTAATGTCAGGGACATTTTTCAGTGCTCTTGTGATTAAGTCTTTTTTACAAATTCCCATCTTCCTCTGTGTTTCTAGGTATGCATCAACATCTGTATTTCTCCCTATTTAATGTATTGTCATAACACATGATCATGATGTTTTGTTTGTACGGGTTAGTGGTGACTTATGACCCTAATCCATCATCTACCTGTCATATTTTTATATGTTGTCGGTTAAATCCCGGTGGCCCTCTGAAAGTGCATTACAAGCCCTACTTTAAGTTATTGACCAGCTGCTCCAGTGCCCAACTGAAGAGGTCATTGTGTTGGTTTTTTTGTGTTTTGTTTGGTTTTGTTAGCATCTTCAGGCCAAGAATAATAATAAAAAGAAAAAATGCACGTCCTAAGGAGCTCTTAGCTGCACGGCCATATTGAATATTTTAGCAGACGTTCTTCACTAGGTCGGAAAATGTATTTACCATCATTTTAATTGGTTAGTGTGAACACTTTTAGCTTTGTCAACTAGAAAAAGCAGCAGTACCAGCAGCTAAATGTTCACCCCAATGTTCATCTATGGGCATGGATCATTTTTTGATTACATGAAATAAATATGGGTGGGGGTCCTGGTTGAAAAGTATTCAGAATTTCTTCTCTTTTTTTTTTCTTTCTTCATTTTTTTGTAGTTTGACTGTGAAGTCAGTTCGACTTGATTATATGCAACTTTATTTTCTTCAGTAATAAAAATGTAAATAAAATAAAATATAAAGTATACAGTCTTTCAAATCCAGGGGTCATCATTCGCACACTAAATGTATGTATTCAGAACCACCAAAAAAAATGAACACGAAAAAATAGACATATTATATATTTATGTATAGGTAATATTTCTTAATGTGGTTTAAAAATACTAATATATATATAAAATTCTTTTCACGTTTGAAACGGAAATTACGTATGACCACGCGATATGGAAATTACGTATGAAACGGAAATTACATATGACCACGCGATATGGAAATTACGTATGAAACGGAAATTACGTATGACCACGCGATATGGAAATTACGTATGAATCGGAAATTACGTATGACCACGCGATATGGAAATTACGTATGAAACGGAAATTACATATGACCACGCGATATGGAAATTACGTATGAAACGGAAATTACGTATGACCATGCGATATGGAAATTACGTATGACCACAGAACATATTATAATATAGGAACTAATCACTTCGTTTGTGGATGCCATTTTTATATCGTCTTTACAAATTGTTATTATTTGTGTGAGAGTTATTTTACTGATATTGAAAAGAAGTAAACACAAACAAGCCGATCTATCCCATAGAATTGCACCCCGCATTGTCCTCTCTCATCCCTCCTGTCTGGACTACAGAGCTGAGCCGTCTGCCGCCAGGCGTGTTCTGACAGAGGAGTTTTATTTATTCGTCCATGTGACTGTCGCTGAAACTGCCACATTGTAACTTTTTTTTAGTTGGCAGTACTTGATAGTAGAAGAGATGAGGAAAACAGCTTTGCATCTTTCTACTTTTTAACTGCGGCGAGCTGTAAACAATGTGTGTGAGAACAAAGTGGGAGGCGCGGAATGTCGGGCTGCTCCGCCGGGTCAAGAGCTTCGCAGTTTCGGGCAGCGTCCTTTCTTCTCGCACTGTTTGTGACACTTCAAGTGCCCCGTCGGTTCCTGGGAGAGTGGAAATCTTTGTGAATGAGTGTCATCAGTGCCATCGAAGCAGGACTCTGTCTATAAATTACCCTACACTACTACTTACTGTCCCTTAAGGTGAGTTCAGGTCACTAAAACCCCGCAAAATTTAAGGTTTCTTTTGTGATGAATTATTTTATGAAGTAAATCACAGGCACGTAGTGCAAGGTTGTCAGGCAGAAATTTGGACGATCACATAGAAAATGTAATTTCTATACCACAGCGCCTTTCACAAGGGATCTACTACCGAGAGATAATCCAAATACATTTTAGCTGCTGTTAGTAGTGCCTACCTGTTGTGTTATAGCGCCTTTAAAATGTAGTTAACTCGAAACCACTCCAGAGGTGCTCAATGTATCTTTACTTCTTAAATGTTAATGTTTTACTATTTAATAACTTATAGACTACATTTTATTTTTTTCCCTTGCACTCAGTGAGCGAAGCCACTGGGTAATCAACTAGTATATATATATATATATATATACAGTATATATATTGTAAAAGGCGCTATATAGGCGCCCGACCCGGCACAGATAGACATGGAGGCACGTATAAAATGCACAAAGACTTTATTTTTTCTTCACCCGTGGGCACACGTCTTCCCCGTGACCCACAGGCAATACACAGTCCACAAGCACTATAAAGCACAGCAAATACAGCAACAACCTTTTTACCACCACTCCTCCACAAGCGTAGTCCTCCTCCTCCTCCCGACCCTGGCTCCTCGAGTGGTGGTGGCTGGCCCTTTTTATAGCCCATCCGGAAGCGTTCCAGGTGCTTGACCACCTGGTCCTAATTGCACTTCCGGGTGGGGCCGAAGATTCGGCCAGCCAGACTGTTGAAACCAGACAGCCCCCCCTAACGGCCACCCCGAGCACCAACCAGGCTGTGGAAGACTCCATCTCCAATGGAGCCCTGCAGGAGGTTGGGGAAGTACCGTTGGCCAGGGAGACTGCCACCAAGTGACCCAGGGGAGGTACTGAGCGGTCCATGGCTGCTCCCCTGGAACATAAGCAACAGGGGCGTCCCTGCCGGTCATGGGACCCGGCTGTCCGCCACAATATATATATGTGTGTTGCATAGTTTACTGTCAAATAATGCAAAGAGTACGCGACACGTGTTTCGCCCTTATTTGGGCTCATCAGGCGTACACACTCCACTGCTCCCCTTGTGGGGATCGAACCTCTGACATCAGCATCAGAGACGAAGCCCCTTTATGCTGCGCCATGGCGTGTGGTTCATTTATTTGACAGCCTGTAGGTCCGGAGTAATTGTAATGAGTGAGTAATTATCTGCTTCTCGCAACTGAAGAAGTCACTGTGGCGGATGTTTGCCGACTTGCAGACCAACCACATGCGTTACCTGGTAGGTAACCACCCATACAATCAGGACTCAGACTGCGAATGCAATATATATATATATATATATATAAATAAACGAACCACACGCCGTGGCGCAACGTTAGGGGCATCGCCTCTGGCGCTGACGTCCGAGGTTCGATTCCCGAGAGGGAGTGCAGTGGAGTTTGTACACCTGATGAGCCCAGAATGAGGGCGAAACACATGTCGCGTACTCTTTGCATTTATTTGACAGTAAACTATTTCAACCATTCTATGATCTGCTCCTCACAAACTGAGGGCACCGTGGCGGATGTTAGCAGATTGCTGGCCAACCACAAGCGTTACCTGGTAGTAACCACCCATACAATCAGATTGTGACACAGACTTCGAATGCCGTGAAATATATATATATATATATATATATATATATATATATATATATATATATATTACTGTATATACGTTGTGAACTTGAACCCCAGACACAGACAGACACGTACACCAAATGTCTCAAGACAGACATGTTTATTCTCCCTCTTAGGTTCTACACACAACACAGTGCTTCAATCACCACCATATACAGTTCTTTTCGACTTCTTCTTCTTCTCTTTGTTCTGCCTCCTCCACTCCACTCCTCTAAGCGTTGTCCACCTCCTCCCGACTCAAGCTCCCTCCTTTATACTGCAAGCGGAAGTGCTCCAGGTGTCTCCCGATTGATATCTGGCTGCACTTCTGGGTGTGGCGGAAGTGCTTCATGCCCAGACTCCGGAGCTGTCCAGGCGCCCCCTGGTGGTGGCCATGGACCCCTGCCAGATTGAGCTTCCAAGCTCCAGTTCCATAGCCCCGATGTAAACCAGGGGGACTGCCCTCTTGTGTCCCAGGGGAGGTACTGCTGATCATATGTCCCTTCCCCCGGTCTTCTCTTTAAAAGGGCATCCTGGCCAGGCAAGATCCCCAGCCGTCCATCACAACGTCATCACGGGTACTGGAACCCTGTGGGATTTCCCGTGAATGGTCTGCAGAGGATATCAGTGCACCTTGCCATCTCTGGTTTGACATTGAATTGTCACTATTCAAACCTTTTAGCTGCCTTCTTATGCCCATGTGTGTGACAATATATACACAGGGGTGGGCAAAAGTAGGTTTACAGTTGTTTGTAAGGAAAAAAACATGCAATTTATGATTGTTACAATAGCTTAACTTTATTAACTCAAAAGAATGTCACAATTGCATATTTTTTCATGCCCTCACAATTGTAAACCTACTTTTTCCCTCCCCTATATAAACATATTTAAAGAGTGCCATGTGGGACGGATGGGGTCCCAGGGATGGAGGTTGCTTTCTGGCTAGAAAGAAAAGCCACAACGGAAGGATGAGAGGGGTGTTTCCCACCCAAAGTAATATTCTTCTCCCAATTATGTGGTGGCACACCCGCAGGGCAGGCTAGGTATTGCAGTCCCATGGGACAGCCTTGTTGGGGGCCTTGGGTGCTGCCATGGGGAGCTTCTGCCTGACCCAGAATTGCTTCCAGTGTGCAATGCTGTGTCTCTTGAAGTACTCCTGGCACTGGCATGAGAGAAGCCGAGTTTCCTGCAAGGGCATTCAGAGTCAGGAGTCGTGGAAGGAGGAAAGAGATTTATTTTGGTAATTGTATTATCACAGAAGAGAATATGGAGAATCGTGGAAGTAAAAAATAAAAGATCTTGTATGCTATATAGTTGGTCTGGGGTGTTTTGGGATTGTAGTCACTACATATATACAGTATATATATATATATATATCTACAGTATATAGTTGAGTTATTCTTTGCATAATACGATTTCGTTCTGTTTGGCTTTTAAATTAACATGCAAATACTTTTTAAACTTACACTTTTACTGTAAAACTTCAATAAAAACAATTTTTTTTATTTACTTTTTGTCAATATCGCATTGAATTTTGATTCTGTGTTTGGACTTTCATCGTGACAACGCAACGTATAACTGCCCGAGTTTGAATTTCGCTTCTTTCTCTCTTTTAAATAAAACAATTTTTTCTAATGTTTGTCCCTGTGATTTGTTAATTGTCTTTACAAAAGCTATTCTAACGGGAAACTGTTAACGTTTTAATACGAATGGCATATCAAGATCTCTTTTGTTGTGTAATGTTATCCATGGAAGATCTACTACATGGCATTTCTTGGATACATCCTTCTTAATCCAGTAATTCGTGCGTTGGAAGACCGGATGGTCTTAACGGTTGTAGATATTCTTCATTATATTGTAAGTTGATGTTTTCATCTTCCACACCATCACCACCAACTGTTTCAGCATAGTCTATTGATATGCATTTAAGATTGAAAAAATCTTTCAAAAAGTCTCGTCTCATCGCAGGATTTTTTTATATACAGTAATAGAGAGACATAAGACTCCTTCAAGATTGTATTTCTTCTTCTGCTAGAGAGAATCGTAAAGTGCAGCTAAGGCCTGAAGAGTATTTTGTATGGAGATATGAGAGTTGCTTATATGTGATTTCCCTTTTGCCTCATGTGACCGAAATCATTCTCAGGTTATTGTAACGTAGTCAAGCAAAGAACCAACAATTAGGATGACATGGCCCTCTCTTACAAAACAATGGCTTGATCTCTTCGTGCAAGTTAGCACGAAGCAGCTGCCACAATTGGGGGGAGTTTAAATGACTTCAATTACTGACAATCGAGAAAGAAGTAAGTTCCTGCGTGAAAATTCTAATGTAATAGCTATGATTTACATTGGACTTAGAAAGTATTCAGAGCCCTTCACTTTCGGCACACTTTATTGTGTTGTAGGTTTCATATTGAATGGATACATTTGTGTTTTTTGTCCATCAATCTACACTGAATAACAAATAATGACAAAGTGAAAACATGATTTTAGGAAAGCCTGAAAATTTGTTAGATCAGGGGGTCCCCAACTCCGGTCCTGGAGGGCCACAGTGGCTGCAAGTTTTCATTGTAACCCTTTTCTTAATTAGTGACCTGTTTTTGCTCCTAATTATCTTCTTTTGTATTCATTTTAATTGACTTGTTCTTGAAGACTCAGACACTTTAATTGTTTATTTTTCTTTAATTAGCAGTCAAACAATAATAAGATACAAAATGAGCCAAAACAAGACCAGCAAACTGTGTCCATCATAAAATATCTGAAAATAAAGAAAGGCGAAGGTCTCGGGAATGCTGACTTGCTCAGGTCCGCAAAACATTTGAACAGAACTCTTAGAAAAGAGAAAATCAGCAATTTTTGAAATGTCTGCTATTACACAATGAGAGCAGCAACAAGTCATGGAATTAAAGAACGAGTTTAATTAACAACAAGAATATTCTCTGAACCAACTGTGTATATAAAAGGAGACATTCAATAGAAATAAATGATTTTAGGTCCCTTCACAGAGTTGCAGGGCTCATTTTCTATGACTGGTGTTCAGCAAAATGAACGCACACAGATTACAGCATTTGGGTCTTTGGAAGAAAAGCGTCAGTTGAGGTATTCTGTATCTAGTGAAGATGTTCCTGTTCTCAGTGCAGAATATATTAGTTATTGTTCACTGGGAGCCTGGACAAAGTGAAGGGATTTTATTTTTCTGACTTCCTATAACCAGCTTGGAATTCCCTAACTAGAGCTGAGTGGGGAAGTGAAGATGAATGGAAGTGAGGCAGTGAGAAAGTGACAAACGTACATAGAGTATGTATACAGGTGCTGGTCATAAAATTTGAATATCATGACAAAGTTGATTTATTTCAGTAATTCCATTCAGAAAGTGAAACTTGTATATTAGATTCATTCATTACACACAGACTGATGTATTTCAAATGTTTATTTCTTTTAATGTTGATGATTATAACTGACAACTAATGAAAGTCCCAAATTCAGTATCTCGGAAAATTAGAATATTGTGAAAAGGTTCAATATTGAAGACACCTGGTGCCACACTCTAATCAGCTAATTAACTCAAAACACCTGCAAAAGCCTTTAAATGGTCTCTCAGTCGAGTTCTGTAGGCTACACAATCATGGGGAAGACTGCTGACTTGACAGTTGTCCAAAAGACGACCATTGACACCTTGCACAAGAAGGGTAAGACACAAAAGGTCATTGCTAAAGAGGCTGGCTGTTCACAGAGCTCTGTGTCCAAGCACATTAATAGAGAGGCGAAGGGAAGGACAAGATGTGGTAGAAAAAAGTGGACAAGCAATAGGGATAACCGCACCCTGGAGAGGATTGTGAAACAAAACCCATTCAGAAATGTGGGGGAGATTCATAAAGAGTGGACTGCAGCTGGAGTCAGTGCTTCAAGAACCACCACACACAGACGTATGCAAGACATGGGTTTCAGCTGTTGCATTCCTTGTGTCAAGCCACTCTTGAACAAGAGACAGCGTCAGAAGCGTCTCGCCATTGGACTGCTGCTGAGTGGTCCAAAGTTATGTTCTCTGATGAAAGTAAATTTTGCATTTCCTTTGGAAATCAAGGTCCCAGAGTCTGGAGGAAGAGAGGAAAGGCAAAGAATCCACGTTGCATGAGGTCCAGTGTAAAGTTTCCACAGTCAGTGATGGTTTGGGGTGCCATGTCATCTGCTGGTGTTGGTCCATTGTGTTTTCTGAGGTCCAAGGTCAATGCAGCCGTCTACCAGGAAGTTTTAGAGCACTTCATGCTTCCTGCTGCTGACGAACTTTATGGAGATACAGATTTCATTTTCCAACAGGACCTGGCACCTGCACACAGTGCCAAAGCTACCAGTACCTGGTTTAAGGACCATGGTATCCCTGTTCTTGATTGGCCAGCAAACTCGCCTGACCGTAACCCCATAGAAAATCTATGGGGTATTGTGAAGAGGAAGATGCAATACGCCAGATCCAACAATTCAGAAGAGCTGAAGGCCACTATCAGAGCAACATGGGCTCTCATAACACCTGAGCAGTGCCACAGACTGATCGACTCCATGCCATGCCGCATTGCTGCAGTAATCCAGGCCAAAGGAGCCCCAACTAAATATTGAGCGCTGTACATACTCATACTTTTCATGTTCATACCTTTCAGTTCAGTAGATCTATCTATCTATCTATCTATCTATCTATCTATCTATCTATCTATCTATCTATCTATCTATCTATCTATCTATCTATCTATCTATCTATCTATCTATCTATCTATCTATCTATCTATCTATCTATCTATTTTTCCTCCTCCCCACATACAGTTAGGTCCAGTATTTGGACAGAGATACAATTTTTCATCATTTTGGCTCTGTGCACCACCACAATGGATTTGAAATGAAGCAATCGAGATGTGATTGAAGTGTAGACATGCATTATTAATTTAAGGCAATAAACAAAAACATTGTATGAGCCATTTAGAAAAGCCAACCATTTTCAGAGGCTGAAATGTTTTTGGACAAACTAACATAATCATAAATATAATGATCATTTTCAATACTTGGTTGAAAATCCTTTGCAGTCAATGACTGTCTGTTTGCATACATGTATACATGTTTGCATTCAGTAGTATAAAGTGAAGTAAAGTGAATATGCTGATTTAAATCCACTGATCTTCATTAAATGATTTTTTTATAAAGTGTCATTTGTATGCACATTATATTCCATAAATAATGAGACCATTAGATTTGTTGTGCACGGCTGCTACCTTGAAGCTCCAGAGACCTGCATTCAAATGCTGGAACAATTCAGCTTTTGTAGAGTTTACACATTCTTCTTTTATCCTTGATAGTTTTCTCTCTGGCTGGTCCCAAAGATCTGAATGTTAAATAAACTTGAATCTGTAACTTGGCCAGGTGAGAGAAGGTGCGCTTTTGCGCATCAGTTTGAAATGAATAGACCTACAATTCACATTTGGTTCCTGCTTTGCCCCCGGGGTTGCCGGGTTGAGCATTACAAATGAGGCTAAGCCTATGATGAATGCATCATTATGTGTTTTGTTTGCAGATCACACTGTAAAGTTTTTGAAGCCTTTTTAATATGTGTTGAATTACAATGGCTTCAAAAAGTATTCAGACTCCTTCACTTTCTGTACAGTTTATTGTGTTGTAAATTTAATCTTAAATGGATAAGTTTGCTGTTTTCACTCATCATTCTGCACTCTATAACCCATAGTGACAAAGGAAAGGTTTGCAAAGTTTATTATAACTCAAAAACTGAAACCTCTCATTCATAGAAGTATTCAGACTCTTAATTCAATACTTTGGAGAAGCCCCTTTGACAGCCTTAATGGCTTCAAGTCTTCTTTGGTAAGTCTCTGCAAGCTTTGCACACCTTTATCCCATTCTTCCTGACTGATCCTGTCAAGCTCTGTTTAATTGGCTGGGTAGCATCTGTAAATGGTCATCTTCTGGTCTCTACACAAATGTCCTATGGTGTTGGGCCAGTCAAGGACACTCAGAGACTTGTCCCAAAGATGCTCCTGAATTGTCTTGGCTGTTGTTTCTGGTCATTGTCGTACTGAAAGGTGAACCGTCATCTCAGTCTGAGGTGGCCTGCACTCTGGAGCAAGGATTCTTCAAAGACCTCTGTATATTAGATTGCATTAATTCTTAAAATAAAAGCTCAACAAGAGCAAGATTACATCATGCCTGAAGAAGGGGCCTGAGTTGCCTCGAAAGTTTGCATATCGTAATCTTTTTAGTTTGCCAATAAAAGGTGTCATTTTGCTTGGCTTTTCTCTACATTCATAATGGCTAACACGGTACAACACCCTAGTACTAAGCTCAACAAGGAAATTAAAGTTTTGTCCACACCAAAAAAATCCTTCTAACTGACAAAAATTATATTTTTTTGTGGTTTTGTCAAATAATTACTTTTTGTGGTTTTTATTAATGGTGTTGATTCTGGTATAGTCTGCACATTATATAAGGTAGCCCTTTCAAAATAAAAGCTCAACAAGGAAATTAAAGTTTTATCCACCCAAAGAAACACTTCTAAGTGAAAAATTATATTTTATTGTGGCTTTGTCAAGTAATTACTTATTCTGATTTGTATTAAGGGCGGCATGGTGGAGCAGTGGGTAGCACTGCTGTCTCGCAGTTAGGAGACCCGGGTTCGCTTCCCGGGTCCTCCCTGCGTGGAGTTTGCATGTTCTCCCCGTGTCTGTGTGAGTTTCCTCCCACAGTCCAAAGACATGCAGGTTAGGTGCATTGGCGATTCTAAATTGTGCTTGGTGTGTGTGGACTGGCGCCCTGCCCGGGGTTTGTTTCTTGCCTTGCACCCTGTGTTGGCAGGGATTGGCTCCAGCAGACCCCCATGACCCTGTAGTTAGGATATAGCGGGTTGGATAATGGATGGATTTGTATTAATGACTGATTCTCATACAACTTTTGTAAAATTCTCAGATGCCACTAAAATTGGAGGGATGGCAGACCATGAGGGTGTAGCGGTCCGGAGCTGCTAACATTCACACCGTCATTATGATGGTGATTTATTTATTTTTGTAGAGGAGATCCCAGGGACGCCCCCAGCCTTGGCCCGACCCGCACACACTCAAAACCAGAGACAAAATAAAGCACACTAGGAACTAACAACAATTAAGAATATAATGTGTAGCAGTAGAGGCGTGGAGCCACCTCTAACACCCTCAGGTACCACTCTTGAGACCAGGTGAAAGTATAATAATAATTATTTTTATTATACAGTAGTGCACCAAGCACTCTCCTCACCACACTCATATACACAATAAACTATTCTCAATCAACAATCCTCCACTCCCAGACAGTTAGCCCACCTTCCTCCCAGCTCAGCTCAGCGTCTGGGCTTCCCATAGTCCTTTTATAGTCCCTGACCCGGAAGTGGTTCCAAGCCAAACCCACAAGTCCGTTTTCCTTCCGGGTCAGGGCAAACAGTCCTTTTCTTCATCCCGGGAGCACGTCACTTCTTCCAGTCACGTGACTGAGATGTACTCCCGGGTTATAGGGCATGCCAGAGCCCACTAGCCCCCCTACAGCGACTCCTGGCGTCCCCCAAGGTATCCAGAAGGGTTGTGTCACAACACTACAAAGTCCATGAGGCCCTGCTGGAACTCGGGGCACCAATATGCTGTCCGGAGGGCTCCTCCTAGCGGCCTGGGGGTGGCGACCGGAGTCTGTAGCCGGTCGTCCTTCACAAATGAAATTAAATAATATAAATGAAAACAATAATACCTGGGTGGCATGGTGGCGCAGTGGGTTTTGCTGCTGCCTCGCAGTTAGGAGACCCGGGTTCGCTTCCCGGGTCCTCCCTGTGTGGAGTTTGCATGTTCTCCCCGAGTCTGCGTGGGTTTCCTCCGGGTGCTCTGGTTTCCTTCCACAGTCCAAAGACATCCAGGTTAGGTGCATTGGAGATTCTAAAATTGTCCCTAGTGTGTGCCCTGCGGTGGGTTGGTGCCCTGCCCGGGGTTTCTTTCCTGCCTTGGGCCCTGTGTTGGCTGGGATTGGCTCGAGCAGACTCCCGTGACCCTGTAGTTAGGATATAGCTGGTTTGATAATAGAAGAATGGACAATAATACCTCCCCTGTACCCCTACAGCGATATTACATTAAACATATAAACACAAACAACGCCACACAGCAAAGTCCATGGAAACAACACCGGATGCAATGAAAGATGATGATAGTGAGTCCAGAGATCTGCACGCTGAAAGGGAATAAAAAAACAGTCCTACCGGTAAGACACTGTAAGAATGAAGACGGATGGATGGTTCAGGAGCGCTCCTTTTCTTGCAGGGAAGCCAATGAATCCACAATTAGTCCTCAGCACACAGGTAGACAGAAGAGACAATCCAGGACACAAAAACTAAATACGGCTTAATCAACAGGAGGCAGTCCGACAGGTAAACGGAACACAAAATACAACAACAAAAAAAAACACCTTTATTCACCCTTGGACACCTGCCCTCCTTTTAAACCCCTCTGACCACCTTTGACCCCACCAGGGACTGCTGGGAGATGCAGTTTTAACTAATAGTAGCACTGCTACAAGGGTGCAGCAAAAAAAAAAAAAAGTACAAAAAGACCTGGACAGGCTCCAGAACTGCGTGAATACTCAGAAAATGCAGTTCAACGTAGAAAAGTGTAAAGTGCTACATGTGGACAAAAGGAACATCACTTATTAGTACAGGATGGGAGACACTGAGCTACAGGAAGCAACCCCTGAAAAATATTTAGGGGTTTATGTTGACACAACAATTTCATCAACTAAGGAATGTGCAGAAGCAATTAAAAAGGCAAATAAAATGTGAGGTTATATCACAAAAACTGTTGAATTTAAGTCAAGGGATATTATGCTGAGACTCGTGAGACCCACATCTGCAGTCCTGTGTGCAGTTCTGGTCACCGCAGTAAAAGAAAGACATAGCAGCACTTGAAGCTGTGCAAAGGAGAGCAACCAAGTGCATCATGGGACTTAAGGAGGTGTCGTACTGTGACAGACTCAGAAAATGAAACCTGAGGAGACAGCATGGAGACCTCATCCAGGTGTTCAAAATCCTCAAAGGTTTAAAGGTGAATCACATACTTGAGGACATCAGTGGAAATTAAGAGGAAGTGCACTTAAGACTGAAGCCAGGAAGCACTTCCTTATGCAAAGAGTTGTGGGACTCTGGAACAAACTACCAAAAACATGGAGTTGAAACAGAAACCTTGAAAACTTTTAAGAAGAATCCGGATAATAACAGAGAGAGAGGACAGAAGTAGGGAGCAGGCACTGAAAGTGCGTTGTCGCAACCACCACACGACGAACCACCTGGATTGGGACCCGAGTGCCACGGGTGACACCTCAGCACCACACTGGAATAGTGTGAGGTTTTGTTTACAGCGGCTGGTTAATAATAATACTAATAAAATTCTTTACATTTTTATAGCGCTTTTTCTCACTACTAAGTGTGTTTTTCTTAATGAGTGGGGAGCCACTTGAACCACCACCAATGTGCAACACCCACCTGGATGATGCGATGGCAGTCAGTCACCACACATTAGCTGTTAGGTGGTGAAGGGGTGAGAGAGAGAGCCAATTAGAGACAGGGGATGATTAGGGGGCTAGGATGACTAGGCCATGGTGGGCAATTTAGCCTGGACACCGGGATACACCCAACTCCTTATGAAGGACGCTGAGGTGATCTTTAATGAGCACAGAGAGTCAGGACTTCGGTTTTATGTTACATCCGAAGGATGTTGCCATTTTTACAGCGCAGTGTTGCCATCTCTCCATGGGGGCATTGGGATCCACATTCAGACTGTAGGGTAAGTGGCCCCTGTTGGCCTCACCAGGAGCAACCCAAGCCTTTCCTATTTGGTCTCCCATCCAAGTACTGGCTGGGTCCAATTATGCTTACCTTCAGGTGGGTGACCTGTTCTGAAGTTCATGTGCTATGGCTGCTGGATCATGCATTGGGATAGCTTAGCTATGAGCTAAACAAATGAGCTTGATGGACTGAATGGTCTCCTCCCATTTGTCACATTTCTTTCTGTGATTAGATGGTTGGAGTCCCATTGGATGATTGGATGACACCACTCTTACTTCATAAAGAAAAATGGAGACTTTTTCTTTGCTTTGTGGAAGTGTTTAAAATAACAGACCTATTTTGTCTTTAGTTTATTCTCATCTGTTCTTTTGTTTAGATATATGTGTGTGTGTGTATCTGTTTGTGATTTGAATATTAATTCTCAAAACATGAAGACTTGAAGATGACCATTTACAGACGCTTCCCAGCCAATGAAATGGAGCTTGATAGGATTAATCAGGAAGAATGTGGTAAACTACACAAGTCCAGGTGTGCAAAGCTTATAGAGACTAACCTATGAAGACCTGAAGCTGTTAAGGTTGTCAGAGGGGCATTGAATTAAGAATCTGAATACCTCTATGAATGGCTTGATTACAGTAATTTTCTTATTTTTAATAAATTTGCAAAAATCTCAAGTAAACTTTTTTCATGTTGTCATTATGAGGTGTTGTGTGTAGAATTCTGAGGAAAAAAATGAATGTAATCCATTTTCGAATAAGGCTGTAACATAACAAAATGTGGAAAAAGTGATGCACTGTGAATACTTTCCGGATGCACTGTACATGGTATGGAAGGTGCATATAGCCAATTCTTTTCCTTTTAGCATCCCAGAATTCAACCTTGATTGGTAAATAAAGAAAAAACAGAAATTTTAGTGATTGGCAATAATGGACATAATGAGGTCATTAGAAATAAACTTGATGCATTAGGATTAAAAGTCAAGACAGAGGTAAAGAATTTAAGAGTATCTATTGACTCTGACCTAAATTTTAAATCACAGTACTATTAATCAGATTACTAGGGCAGCATTTTTTTACTTAAGAAATATAGGAAAAGTTAGACCTCTTATAACATTGCAAGATGCTGAAAAATTAGTTCATGCTTTAGTTTTCAGTCGGCTAGATTACTGTAACGCACTCCTCTCAGGACCACCCAAAAAAAGACATCAATCGATTGTAACGAGTGCAGAATGGAGCTGCTCGAATCTTAACTAGGAATAGAAAATCCGAGAACATCACACTAGTTTTGATGTCACTACTCTGGTTACCTGTGTCATTTAGAATTGACTTTAAAATACTGCTTATGGTTTACAAAGCCTTAAATAATCAGCTCCATCTTATATTTTAGAATGTCTTACACCTGACACTCCAAATCGTAACCTTAGATCTTCAAATGAGTGTCTACTTAGAATTCCAAGAGCTAAACTTAAAAGAAGTGGTGAGGCGGCCTTCTGCTGTTATGCACCTAAAATCTGGAATAGCTTGCCAATAGAAATTCGCCAGGCTAATACAGTGGAGCACTTTAAAAAACTGCTGAAAACACATTACTTTAACATGGCTTTCTCATAGCTTCATCTTAGTTAATTCCTGATGGTCTGTATATTCAATTAATTATCATTATTATTCATGGTGGCTCCAAAATCCGTACTAACCCCTACTTTCTCTTCTGTTCTTTTTACGGTTTTCTGTGGTGGCGATCTGTGTCCCCACCACCTAATCAAAGCACCATGATGTCCCTGCATTGATGGATTGAAGGCCAGAGGTCCACATGACCATCATCATCAAATTCTTCCATGTGAAGCCTGAATACAATGAGGACTGATTGAGGTCATTTATGTTAGGTAGAATGCATAGAGGGGGCTGGGTGGTCTCGTGGCCTCGGACCCCCTGCAGATTTTATTTTTTTCTCCAGCCATCTGGAGTTTTTTTTTTTGTTTTTTCTCTCCTTCCTGGCCATCGGACCTTACTTTTATTCTATGTTAATTAGTGTTCCCTAATTTTAATTATTTATTTTGTCTGTTTTCTCTTTCTTCATCATGTAAAGCACTTTGAACTACATTGTTTGTATGAAAATGGGCTATAGAAATAAATGCTGTTGTTGTTGTAGTTGTTGTTTGTAGCTCAACCTGTCATAAGCAGTAATAGTTGACTGTTATATAGTGTCATGCGTGTCTCGCAGCTTACAGGCTTGACTAAATGTGACTACCCATTGATCCAGAGGTGGGCGCTGTTCTCTAATCCTTCCTCTCTTAATCTCTCTGCAGACTGGCTGACTGACAACCCTGCCACCTGTGATGTCATCTCCTGGACCCGCCCCTTCCTGTCATTACTCTTCATAAACCAGCACACCCATTCCTTCCCTAAGTTCTGTACTGGACTCCTGTCTGTAAAGACATGCGGTTTTTCTCTCATAGTTTCAAAAGTTTACGGGGTTACCAAGGTGATACCCCCAAACTTTTTTTCCTGTGTTTTTCATTAGAACAATCTGCACGAGAACAGGCCATTCAACCCAACAAAGCTCGACAGCCCTACCCACTTATTTCTTCCAAAAAAAACATCAAGTCAAGTTTTGAAAGTCCCTTTTTTTGTCTCCTTATTACAATAGAACTAGGGGGTTCCCACCTACTCGTTTCGCTCGCCAAACCCCCTGGCCTTTTCTACGTGCCAGCCACTTCACGCCTCTGCCACTCACATTACAATACAATACAATACAATTTATTTTTGTATAGCCCAAAATCACACAAGAAGTGCCGCAATGGGCTTTAACATGCCCTGCCTCTTGACAGCCATGCCTTGACTCTCTATAGAGAAAACAAGGAAAAAGTCCCAAAAAATGGAAGAACCTTTGGGAAAGGCAGTTCAAAAAGAGACCCCTTTCCAGGTAGGTTTGGCATGCAGTGGATGTCAAAAAGAAGGAGGTCAATACCACACAACACACAAAACAGAACAAATGCTCAATACAGTATAAACATAAAAATTTTACAAATACGGAGCAGAATTTAACAGTAGATGATATCACATAATATGATTTGGATTTGTTTAGAGTCCTGGAGACCTCGGCCCTCAGTCTGCCTCCCCGTATTGGCCATTCCACAGCTGAGTCAGTGCTGGGCCAGCCAATCCAATGAAAGGACCCCTCTACCCCACAATTCCTGTGATCCTCCATCTGGGATGACTTTACCTTAGGCAGGCAAAACAACTTGGCAAGTGGGCCGTGGCACCAAGTGCCACTTTTGAGTACCGAGAAGAGAAACAGAATAGGTGAGGGTTAGTAACAAATTATAACGATCATATTACTTATGTTTTAGTGCTAATGACTAACAACAGAGATGCAGTCTGTACAGTTAATCAGCAGCTCTAGTCAGGGTGTGCTAAACTGAAGTAGTGAGTCTTCAGCCGTGATTTAAAAGCTGAGACCGAAGGGGCATCTCTTATAGTAGCAGGCAGACCACTCCAGAGTTTAGGGCCCTGGAACTAAAAGCTCGACCTCCCACTGTTATGTTATTAATCCTTGGAATCATAAGCAGACCAGCATCTTGAGATCTTAATGTGTATTCTGGTTTGTAATTAATGATCAGCTCAGACAAGTAAACCAGACCTTGGCCATTTAAAGCTTTATATGTTAAAAGGAGGATTTTAAAATCTGTCCTAAACTTAACCGGGAGCCAGTGTAAGGATTTAAGAACTGGAGTTATGTGTTCGTATTTTCTTGTTCTTGTAATAATTCTTGCAGCAGCATTTTGGATTAACTGATATCTGTATAAAGAACAGTTTGAACATCCAGTGAACACCGCATTGCAGTAGTCAATCCTACTACAAATAAATGCATGAATTAATTTCTCAGAATCCTGTTTATTTAGAAAGCGCCTTCATTTTCTAACATTTTTAAGATGGAAGAAACATGATTTAGACAACTTCGTAATATGCGCTTTAAATAACATGCTAGAGTCATGTCAGTTGTGAAGAGGGGGGCTGAACACACCCCTAGAAGACGCTGTGGTCGCTCCTCCAAAACCCCCTCTTAAACGGTGATACAATGGGAAACAAATACAGTTTTTTTTACCTCCTCTTTGCGTGATCAGCTGCTGGTTTGCTTTTTCTGTGCCATGCGATCTGCATCTCGCACGCGCTTTGAACATTTAAAAGCCTGTACAGCAGCTGTCCTACTCTTTGTCTTTTATTTCCGGCCCTGGGCGTGGTTAAATCTCTTGACACAAAGTCTCATCTCGCTGGACGTGAGTTCTTGATATTTTTAAATTTATAATTTAAAAATGGAATAAGAATCTGAAAGTCTAACAACACCACATTAAAGTTCGATAAATTCTGAAAAGAATGATACCAAACATATATATGTAGGTTTTAAAATAAGCCAGATTAAAGCGTGACAAAAAACGTGGCATTAAAAAGTCACATAAAATTGTTGCACTTTTAGGCTTAGGATTTTATATATAGAGAGAGTAGATATGGAAAAGAAGCATTCGGTCAATCTTGTTCTTCTTTTCTCCTGTCTATTCAAAGGTAACAGTTTCAATCCTTTACCTCATGTGTGATTGGCTGTTTTTTTAAATCTTGGTGCACTCTGTAAACGGAGTTGGCGTGCTGTTTGCCTACCTCTGTATATTGACACAACTCATGAGTATTTTGTCATTTGGCAAAAATAAAAAATAAAACATTTCTTCTTAAGACAGTGGTTCTCAAACTGTGGGACGGGCCCCCCTAGGGGGGCGTGAAGTAACAAAAAGGGGGGGGGGGTGCGAAGATGTGAAAAAAAGAAAACAAGAATCGAAAATATGAAAAATACATCTATTGAAACCAAAACAAATTAACTTAAGCTACATTCTGATACTAGAAAAATAAATATATCCATCCATCCATCCATTGTCCAACCCGCTGAATCCGAACACAGGGTCACGGGGGTCTGCTGGAGCCAGTCCCAGCCAACACAGGGCACAAGGTAGGAACCAATCCCGGGCAGGGTGCCACCCCACCACAGGACACACACAAACACACCCACACACCAAGCACACACTAGGGCCAACTTAGAATCGCCAATCCACCTAACCTGCATGTCTTTGGACTGTGGGAGGAAACTAAGTAGGTATAATAAAATATGTAAATATGATATATCATTAATTATAAAAGAACAAATTGGGATTGGGTCACTGCTTTTTGCAGATGATGTTGTCCTGTTTGCTTCATCAGGCCGTGATCTTCAGCTCTCTCTGGATCGGTTCGCAGCCGAGTGTGAAGCGGCTGGGATGAGAATCAGCACCTCCAAATCCGAGACCATGGTCCTCAGCCGGAAAAGGGTGGAGTGCCCTCTCAGGGTTGGTAGCGAGATCCTGCCCCAAGTGGAGGAGTTCAAGTATCTCGGGGTCTTGTTCACGAGTGAGGGAAGAATGGAGCGTGAGATCGACAGGCGGATGGGTGCGGCATCCGTAGTAATGCGGGCATTGCATCGGTCTGTCTGTCGTTACCAGTCGATCTATGTTCCTACCCTCACCTATGGTCATGAGCTATGGGTAGTGACCGAAAGAACGAGATCGCGAATACAAGCGGCTGAAATGAGTTTCCTCCGCAGGGTGTCTGGGCTCTCCCTTAAAGATAGGGTGAGAAGCTCAGTCATCCGGGAGGGGCTCAGAGTAGAGCCGCTGCTCCTCCGCATCAAGAGGAGTCAGATGAGGTGGCTTGGGCATCTGATCAGGATGCCTCCTGGACGCCTCCCTGGTGAGGTGTTCCGGGCACGTCCAACCGGGAGGAGGCCCCGGGGAAGACCCAGGACACGCTGGAGGGACTATGTCTCTCGACTGGCCTGGGAACGCCTTGGGATTCTCCCGGAAGAGCTAGAAGAAGTGGCCGGGGAGAGGGAAGTCTGGGCATCTCTGCTCAAGCTGCTGCCCCCGCGACCCGACCTCGGATAAGCGGGAGACAATGGATGGATGGATGGTATTAGTGGGCTCCTTTCAAAAAAAACTTTGGGGGGGCGCGATTAAAACTGTTATGAAAACTCGGGTCGCAAATACTTAAAGGTTGAGAAACGCTGTCTTAAGAGATGCCTGTCTCCAGCCTTCATTAAATCCACCTCAGTTGTAAAATGAATGCGTAAAAAGTAGCTTGGCATCGTTGAAGTCAGGTTTGTGTGCCCTTTATAGGGAGCTGGGACGGCTGGAGGAGGAGGATGACTTTGCCATTGCATTGTAGTTTTACTGTTCGTTGACATCATTTTGGGGAGGTGCTAAGACATCATTAGAGGAGTACAAGCAGAAACACTGCAGGGTGAATGCAGCCAGCGCTCTTTTATTGACTTGTTGGACAACTGTCTTCGGCTGCCCAGTTAGCGTACGTGGAATAAATGCGTTAGCTTCACACAGTAGAATATAAAATCCTAGTAAAAACAATAAGTCACGAACTCGGAGTTACAGTATAAGACAATCTTTTGGAAGGTTGATAACCGTATGTGCAATCCTAACATTTACATTTCTGAACGTGTCAAGTCCCAGTGCCTGCTACCCATTAACCATAAAAAAAAAAAAGTTCTCGTTTTGTTTTATTTTTTTCTTCTTTTTTTTTTCTTCATTTCAGCTTCCTAAAATTAATCAGTGCAAATAAATATTGAAGCTGCCCAACTAATACAGTTAATTGTCTTAGTGCTTTGCTAGCTGCCCGGTTCCCAACAGCTGGTCACACTGGCACATGGCACCACTTCAGCAAGCCTTTGAGATAATAACTTTTGCATCTGCCAAAAGAGTGCCTGTTACTGCCCACAGAATTTACAACTCACAAGTGGAAACAGAGACTCCGACAGAATTTTTTATGCAAGGTCTTTGAATTTTATTAATGTAATGCAAACACAAGCCTTCCAACACATTAAATTGTTGATGTTATGCGAATACACTCTGGAATTGCAGATCCTCATTAACATTATTTGCATGTTAATCTGCATCTTTTTAATTAGTGATATTATTTATGCACATAATTTTCGCCTACTGATGCCAAGTCTGAGGCGCATTAATTAATCTACTGAGATGCCAAACTGTTTTTCCCCCACTTTTATTTGTTTACATGGTGTTCCGGATTCAGGGAAAATAGAAAAAAAGGCCTAAAGAATAAAAGTAGAAAGACAAGATTAACTAAAAGCTCTTTTTGTTTTCATAATTTATATTGTAATATTAGCCAAATGTCGTGTTTCTTCCCTCAGAGATCGGTTATTCAGTTACATTACCTTGATGTATTATTAAAATTTATAATGGACTCTGGAGGCTTCTCTTAGTTCTCTCCTTCATTTACAGAATATACTCAATGTTATTTTAATCTTCCTACAACGCTTCCATGCATAGGCAATGAGCAGATCTCCCTAGCGAACCACCAGCACTGATCCACTTTCTACAACTGATAAACATTTAAATATGACTTTGAAAAACAGGAGAAAGATAGATAATATAGTGACCACCAAGTTCTCACACAGCCTCTGAGATGTGCTTTGTACTGCAGTGGTTTTTCGTTTCGTCTGAAGTGATCCATTCTTAGTGAATGAGCTATATGTTCGATTATGAATTATGTAGTCAGGCTCACTCTACATATTCTTTAATGTGGCAGAAATTAGAAGGAGACTTCATCTTGCAGTTAATATGGTTGAGGAATGATATGCCATATATACGAAGATAGCTATAAGACAAGATGGAGGTTGACTACAGCGTCTTTGGTATATAACATGCAGAACGTAGTTTAGGTTAAGGAAAAATTGTCCTAATTTCCTTCCTTTTAGCAATCCAAAGTTTAAACAGTGTTTTGCTGCATGGTATCTAGGTGACGTATCTAGTATACTGTTGCACATGGGGATCACCTTTAGAGATGGGTAGAGGTAAATGATACCAATCCCGAGACGAGATGAGGTGCTGTCGCCGTTCTCTTCCACCTACAGCTCCAAGAAGAAACCCAGGGAGAGCGTCTGACACCACCCAGGTTGCCCACAGAAGACCTCATCCCTTCCAGTCGGAGGTATGATAACACTTTATTGCAAAAAATGCATCTATCACTCATTTACTTGAATATAACATGACCTTAATATAAAGTCTTCTTCCATCCATCCATCCATTGTCTCCCGCTTATCCGAGGTCGGGTCGCGGGGGCAGCAGCTTGAGCAGAGATGCCCAGACTTCCCTCTCCCCGGCCACTTCTTCTAGCTCTTCCAGGAGAATCCCAAGGCGTTCCCAGGCCAGTCGAGAGACATAGTCCCTCCAACGTGTCCTGGGTCTTCCCCGGGGCCTCCTCCCGGTTAGACGTGCCCGGAACACCTCACCAGGGAGGCGTCCAGGAGGCATCCTGATCAGATGCCCGAGCCACCTCATCTGACTCCTCTCGATGCGGAGGAGCAGCGGCTCTACTCTGAGCCCCTCCCGGATGACTGAGCTTCTCACCCTATCTTTAAGGGAGAGCCCAGACACCCTGCGGAGGAAACTCATTTCAGCCGCTTGTATTCGCGATCTCGTTCTTTCGGTCACTACCCATAGCTCATGACCATAGGTGACCAAAGTCTTCTTTTGGTGTCTATAACACTCTGTGGCTGAGAAAAGCATTGCAATTTCCATGAAGAAATGTTGGAGCGCCTACCCTGGCTGTCACCTGCTTAATTCTCTTTACAAAGTAACGAAAGAGACGTGCCAATACAGAACCCAAAAGGATCAAAAACAAGAAAGCCGTTGGGCTAGGTAATCGTGTGGGTCAGGTCAGGGTGAAAGGAGCCCCATCCTGCAGTGCGATCTGTTCAATACTGATTGCCTCCTTCCGGTAGCTGCATTCTTTTGAGGTGAGAGTTGTCTACTCTGTGCGGCAGAGGAAATGACCAGGGAGAGTTGTTAGCGCAAGTGCTCTCTCTATCTCGGCCTGGGGTAATAGTACGTACCTCTCATGGCCCCAGAGAGTGATCCACAGACGCGTATGCGTGACAACTTAGAAGACATCAGTGGATAGGCCATTTATCTCTGTGCAGTGTGGCATGTCAACGTGTTGGTAAAATGAGAGCATCAAGAAAAATGTGTCTCAGTTAAGCCAACGCAGACCACTCCAAAGTGTAGTTTAGTTAGTAGGTTGTAGCGCACACCTGACTTCTAGCAAGAGTGGAGGTTGCCACCAGACTAACATAGCAAGGAAGGCGCTACACTTTTAAAATGAGGGACAGATAAAATCAGGCCAACACCTATGCCCTACCATATTTCCACCTTGCCGCCTGAATATTCACAACACCCCAGGAAAATGCCAATAAAGATTAAACACACCAAACACACAAATATATAAATGTTCCTTATTTGCTACAATAACTACCGTATATACTCACGTATAAGTCAGGTCTTGAAACCCGAAAAATCGATCATAAAATCAGACTCCGACTTATACGCCCGTTCAAAAATGGGACACTTAAATTGCTTCCTCCAATCTCGTATCAGTTTCTCACACACATTGAATTTTGTTGCAGCAGCGCAGTTACCAATTTCTTTTGCCACTTCAATGACTTTTAATTTGTAATCAGCTTCATATTTCCTTCGGCTTGAACGCTCCTTTGTAGGTAAGGGATGCTCTTACGATAAAGGTGTATGAGGGTGTGAGATACAGTGCAAACGTCGCTATGGAATAGTTTGGGTATTACCGTGTGGTCACATAGGCGCAATACACAGAAAAAAAAAGGCGTTAGCATATCAGAATCTCTTGCACCAATAGCGTGAGTTTTCCGCATTTGACTTATAATACCGACATTATGAAATACCAGACATTATATGGTAAAATCAAGCCCTGACTTATCCACGGGAGAACTTATCCACGAGTATATACGGTATTTATAGACACAAAAAGTACTGAACAAACCCCATGAACAAACCCGCACATGACGATATTTACAGTCCTTACTATAAGTGATGGAAGTGTTTCTGGAAACATAAACCACAGTGAAAGGATGGACAGAAGTGCGGAATGCCCCTTTTTAATAACTGCTTCCTGGAACTTGGATAGCGCAATACTGTAATACCAGCGGAGTCCAGAAGAATAGTCTTCGGAGGGGCACCTCTTCTTAAAGAGCATCTGCGGACTGGATTGGGAAGGAAAAAGAACCCACCGCCTTCCTTAAATCCAGTAGCCGAGCACCATCCTTCTCTGCTCCTGTTACAGTAATCCCTCACTTATCGCGGGAGATAGGTTCCAAGGCCGACCGCGATAACTGAATTTCCGCGAAGTAGGGACACCATATTTATTTAATTATTTAACGTGTATTTGGACGTTTTTAAACCCTCCCTGTATTGTTTACAACCCACCCTTTACTCTATTAATAACAGGGACAACTGCTAAGCAATATGAAATCGGTAGATAAGTTTACACTTACTGTATAGCGAAGTACACGTAGCTATATATGACGTGATGATGGTGATGAATATGCTGCGCAGTAAAAATGATGACGATGAAGGTGATAATCCCCTGAATGCAGTAGCAAGAGCACGTTAATGCTGAATGAGTGAGATGAGACTTCCTGGTTAATGCAGCACTCCGTCGCTGAGCCAATCAGCAGCACACAGGAACTTAACTGCGTGCTCTGATTGGGTAGCTTCTCAGCCATCCGCCAATATCATCTCTTGTATGAAATCAACTGGGCAAACCAACTGAGGAAGCAAGTACCAGAAGTAAAAAGACCCGTTGTCCGCAGAAACCCGCGAAGCAGTGAAAAATCCGCGTTATATATTTAGATATGCTTACATATAAAATCCGTGAAGTTGTGAATCCGCGACAAAGTGAACCGCGAAGTAGCGAGGAATTACTGCAATGAAAGGTTAAGGAGCCAGCTGATGATCAGGTTGCTTGGAAAATGACACCATCAAGAAGTCTGGCCACATCCTTCTCCTTCTTCCAGTTTTATTGATACAGTGCATACAAATCACAAACTACAAATCCCACAAGCCCCTCCGCATCAGTGCCAACCTGTTTAAAGGCACCAACCCCAATTTTACAAACAGTGTAATTATTCACATTTAAGAGTCACTCACAGGACATACTTACAATACAAATAAAGCCCCCCCTATGTGGCCCCACTACAAGGTCACATTGCAGAGATGAATAAACACTTCACTGATGCTTTGCAAGTGTTATGAAGACTCAAAGAACTGTTTGTTAACCCTTTAACCGCCACATACTTGGGGGGTTAATGTACCCCCAGACGCCAAATACTTTTTTGCTACACTTTATAAGGAAATGCCACAATTCACCAAGAAAAAGTGAAATTTTAATGGAACACACCTATTGTTTACATGTAAAGAGCATCACAATTACTGCCACACTGATCATTTTACACATTGCCAATGAACTGTAAAAACTATAAAAAACTACTGCAACAATCTCTTATTATATGTAGAAGGTGCAAGTGACGCCATTGATGAAATTCAGTAAATCACCGACTACGCCAACTGCGCTTGAACTGGCTGCACACAAACACACAGAGGCCAACGCTGATGCCTGCAGGTCAGTCTAGTGCAGGGGCTGAATCCCAGGGACAGTGATGCTGATGCGCTAGGGGGCGGCAATGGTCATGAGCTGGCTGCTCGACGAATGTACGGCATGGACTGATCAGCTCCGGGGTGCTGGCAAATTGTTCTGTGAAGTGACTATAGCCGGTTGCGGTGTTCAATGAATGTACATCGCCGAATATATTCGGCTTCAATGTGCTGGCAAATTGCACTGGGAACCAAATATGGCTGTTTAAGGGTTAAGGTCTTGTTGTATAAGAGTAAACGCGTAATAGGTGCATTTTCGGATTACCTAAACCAGTGATTCATAACCTTTTATGAGTCAAGGGCCCTTTAAGAATCTGATGAAATCTATGGACCCCCTTCCCCAGAAGAATTCATATAAGCACAACTTTGCATGCAATGAATATAATGAACTTTATTTACTGAGATTTGATTGTCTTATACATAATGACATACATAAATATTATTAAACTTTAATGTAAATAATCTAAAAACAACCCTTCCTTTTTATACAAAAACTAACGGCTACTCATTATAATTATGAAATAGAATCCTCTTGTGTAAATTAAAACAGATCTACTACTACTACTACTACGTTTTCTACTACCATTACTACATCTACTCTAAATCAACAGTACCAGGCTGTATAGTGAATATAAATGTTAATTTTTATCTGACCCTCACGGACCCTCTGAAACCCATCCATGGACCCCCTAGGGATCCACGGACCTCAAGTTAAGAACCCCTGACCTAAACTAAAGTGTTACCATTCCTTTGTATGGCGACACAACTGGAAGGAATGGGGCGTTCTCAGATCACCCTGGGTGGGGACAAATGCTTTCACTGGGTTTCTTCTTGGAGCTGCATGTGCTGCTGCTTGTCTCACCTCGGGGTGGTATTGTTTACCAAAATGAAGGCGTCTCATTTCGGACCCAAGCCCGGTAGAGGACAGAGCTCCTGGATAATCTAAACCAGCTGAATGGGTGTATTTTCTGTTATGCCCTTGTGCAATTTGTCATTTTTGTTTGCTTCTAGTAAACAGCGTTGCCCGGTTGGCACCCCAGCTGTTATCTGCAGACTTCTCACATCCTTCAGGCAACATATAAAAAGTCTTCCCTTCATTAAACACCATGGTTTACTTTTTTTTAAAGACTCCTGCACTTACGCCTATACAGCACGTTGCTTTCTCAATTCACTATTCTGATTTTTTTTCATGTTATGCCAATGATTAAGAAATATTGCTAATGTGTGGCACATTCTTGCAGAGGCTCTGTTTGAAAGCTGTAAACATTATTTGCTTCAGTTATGCTTCATTTTGCAATTGTGACTCTTCGTGTTTATTTTATGTGAAGTATGCATTTATACATTCACTGGTTTAGTTTCATCTTATCTCAAATCAGCCATGCATGCTTTTATATCTAAAGGGGACAGTCAACACTGCAGCACGCCACGAGAACAGCTTTTAAACATTGGTAATGATGCTTGTGGCGATTTCCAACTCCCAAGCCAGTGCTCCCTTGTGAGCTTGAGATTATCCACTGTGGAAATGCTTTTCATCATAAACAACAACAGTTGTCTGTTTTTACAATTCATAAGACTCAATGGATTTTGATTCTGTGAGCATTAGTTACTGTTGCTGAACTAGCTTCAGGCCATTTGTTTTAGCCCAAGTGTTTTACTATTCATTATGGTATAAAATGCTAATTTGTGGGCCATGCGCTGTATGTGGAATAGCAGCCTGTATCCACTGTTTGTTTTACTCAGCTGGAATGAATCAAATGGAGCATCTTCAGCCATCGTTTGTGTGCTACGAGACTGTGGACCCGAGCAGAAAGTTATATTTAGAAAATACGTCTCAGAATTGCAATCTAAAAATAATTTTATAAATGTAACATTTCATGGTCCACCAGCATTAAAGTGGCATAAATGAGATATTTTATATGTAGCAGCCATAAAATTATTCAGCTTACACCACCCTGTGCAAAAGCATATTGATAGCTGGGGAGTTAAAGTATGTAAGCACCTGAAAATTAAGCACACGATTCTTCTTCTTCTTCTTCTCCTCCTCCTCCTTCTTCTTCTCTTTTGTTCTTTTCCTTCTTCTCCTTCTACTCCTTCTTCTTCTTGTTCTCTTCTTCTTCTTCTCCTTCTTCTCCTCTTCTGCTTCTTCTCCTTCTCATTCTTCTTCCTCTTCTTCTTCTACTTCTACTCCTTCTTCTTCCCACTTCTATGTGGGGTTGATGTGCCTGATCAACTTTCTCCATACTACTCGGTCCTGCACCTCCTCGCCAGTCAACCCCCTTTTCCTTCAGATCTTCTTCAACTTTATCCATCCACCTCCGCTTTGGCCTCCCTCACTTTCTCTTCCCCTATACTTCCATTCCCATCACACTTTTGACCACATATTCCTTGTCTGTCCTCATTCGGGGACATGAGGTCAGGGGAGGCAGGTGAGACAGAGCCTCTCCTGTCATGATAAAAAGTAAAAAAAAAAACTAATAATGATAACATAAAATAAATTTTTCCACTGGTCTGCGCTATGAATTTGTTTTCTGTATGATTCTAATAATTTTGATCATTTTTATAAGCAAAATCGCTGAATTGGCGCATTTCCTGTTCAAATACAGGGGAGAAATGCAAGATGAACAGCGACGAGCCTCACCTCACCTCGGACTGCGATCTTTCCTCACACACGGGGTTGATGCATGCAATTGGCGCCTGCCAGTTGCCATCTCTCTGTATGTAAGGTTTGCATACACATTTATTATGCACCCTGACTTTCCACCATCTGGCTAAAATCTCTAATGAATGTGTGTAACACAGTGGCGTAGCTCGAGTTTGTGCCACTCGGTAAGGGGCAGTGCTTCAATTTGCTGCCCTCCAACATATCTGAATATGTTAACCTATTTAAATAGAAAACTGAAATGAGGTATAGAGAAAAATTAAGGTACATTTTGCATACATTTATTCATATATAGAGAAACAGCAATATTTTTTCACATATAATTATTTATAAGCATCAACTAGACAAGAATATTGTACAGACGCACTGGTAAGCTGTGTTCTGATTATTAGTTTAATATAATTACGCTGCGAAAACCAGAACCAGTGTAGTGTACAACAGATAGGTGGGGATATTTACTGCACAGAGCAAGAACGCATTCGAATTGATAACAAAACGAAATTATAAATTGTAAATTAGTTGTTTATCTTCCTAGAAATTATTATTGGTGTAATGTTAATGTTCATTTTTGTTATTGCCTCATAAATTTCAACTGCTGTGTCTGATGCCGTCACAGAAGGACAGTCTGAAATTATTTTTGAAGCATTTGTGGATAAAAATCAGAGAATTTGACTTTTTTCTTTCATGAGTGAGTATTTTTGTGAACCCTGCTGCTTTACACATGAATTGTTGTACTGAGCCTTTTGGCCTATAATGCCGGCCCCAAAAAATGTACTTCCCGAGGAGGACCTCCCCCTTCACCTGCCCCTAGCTATGCCACTGGTGTGACATATTTAGTCTTGCTGATCGGACATTAAGCCGCAGTGAAAAGGCACAAGGTGAGGCAGACAGTACCGTGCTGCACTGAAGGGGGCGCATATGAGCCCAAACAGGTGCTTGTTGCTGCTGTTCTTCTACGCAGAGGCTCCAGGTGCATTCAAAAAGTTATCAATATCAGAAAATCAAGTGCACTGCAGTGGTCCCTTTATTTATTTATTTTTTGTTCCAACTGACTGCCAAAATGGAAGACTATATATCTAAGCTTAAAAACTTCTCAATACTAGACTTTCAGTCAAAATAGGAGGTGATAAATAACGGAAGACCAACGCTGGAGCTAAAAGGTTTGCTTCAAACATAGGGACAACTAAATTTTGACCTTAAATAAAATATTCTTTTGTTTTTCTTGTTATCCTTGTGTTGAACAGTCTGCATTAAAATTGATTAAAGCATCAGAATTAAAAGCTTTTAAAAACGACTCAATATTTCAATTAAGGTCAAAACTGAAATCTGTTTTTGTACACCAGTCTATACTTTCATTTGTATTAAATGAGTATGAATTGTGGAATTGCAACGGCAAATTAAGAACACATGGATGGTGCGGAACAAAGGTGCTCTCTCCCGCCGCTAAAAATGTAACGTTCTTTCTTAGCCAAATACGTACCTTACCGATGTGTGTGTATAGAATGCTGATGAGATATGAAACATAACCAGTAGTCAGTGTGCATGCTGCCAATTGAATAGTGAATAAACTACTCTTTTGGGTTCATATATTTGTAAGTCTGACTATGAAGGACTTGGGCCTCACCAGCCATGAACCTCACCACACGTCACTAACCCCATTATATGTCAATACCACCTCAACCTACTTTTCTGTACTTTCTTAGATATCTCATTTCTCATTCTGTCCTTGTTTGTAACTCCACACATCCATCTCATTTCTACCACATCTAACTTCTCCTGCGCTCCCTTTACTGCCTGTGTCTTATCTCCATACATCATTGCTGGTCTTACCACTGTCTAGAACTTCCATCCATCCATCCATCCATTTTCCAACCCGCTGAATCTGAACACAGGGTCACGGGGGTCTGCTGGAGCCAATCCCAGCCAACACAGGGCACAAGGCAGGAACCAATCCCGGGCAGGGTGCCAACCCACCGCAGGTGTCTAGAACTTTCACCTTAATTCTTCAATCTCACAACACTCCTGATATATCGTTTTCCAATTGTTCTGTCCACACTGCCCTCTACGGGTTATCTCTACGTTTCTTTCTCCTTCTCGGGCTACCACTAATCCTTGATATTTAACAATATTTGTTGTACCTGCAGTAGTGTTGGTTCATTACTAAAACTCTGACTTTGGTATCTACACCAGCTTTCAGTCCTCAGTACCGGGTGCTAAAACGGTTCTGAAGCAAATACCAGTTAACTCCAAACCACCCTGACTTGCTCTAACTTTCCTGGTGCGGAGCAAAGTCACTGTCCTCCCTGGTGCGCTACTCTGTTGTGCTGCACTAGGCACGGCTTCCTAAGTAATAGCCATGAATCCCAGATTATGTCAAAGCAATGGGGAGTAAAGGTTTGGGTCCCATGAAATCCCAAATCACATTGAAGCAATGGAGGTTGGGTTCCCATGAAGTCTTGCCTGTGTTGATAAGAAGAAAACAGAAATTTTAGTGATTGGCAAAAATGGATATAATGATGATATTAGAAATAAACTTGATCAATTAGGCTTAAAAGTCAAGGCAGAGGTAAAGAATTGAGGGGTAATTATTGACTCACATATTAATCAGATTACCAGGACAGCATTTGTTTCCCTTAAGGAACATAGCAAAAATTAGATCCCTTATAACTTTGCAAGATGCTGAAAAATTATTTCACGCTTTTGTTTTTAATCAACTAGATTACTGTAACGAACTCCTCTCAGGACTCCCCAGAAAAGACATCAATCAATTGCAAGTGGTGCAGAATGGAGCTGCCAGAATCTTAACTAGGAAATGAAAATCCGAGCGCATCACCCCAGTTTAGATGTCACTACACTGGTTACCTGTGCCATTTAGAATTGACTTTAAAATACTGCTTATGGTTTACAAAGCCTTAAATAATCTGGCCTCGTCGTATATTTTGGAATGCCTCTCACCTTACACTCCAAATCGTAACCTTAGATCTTCTTATGAGGGTCTGCTTAGAATTCCAAGAGCTAAACTTCAAGAAGTGGTGAGGCGGCCTTCTGCTGTTATGCACCTAAAATCTGGAATAGCTGACTGATAGGAATTTGCCAGGCTAATACGGTGGAGCACTTAAAAAAACTGATAAAAACACATTACTTTAATTTGGCTTTCTCATAGCTTCTTTTTAGTGTAACCCTGATTTTCTGTATATGCATTGAATTATCATTTTTTCATGGCTCTGAAATCCGTACTAACCCCTACTTTCTCTGTTGTTCTTTTTCTGGTTTTCTGTGGTGGCGATCTGCACCACCACCACCACCTGATCAAAGCACCATGCAGTCCCTACATTGATGGATTGAAGGCCAGAAGTCCACATGACCATCATCATCTAATTCTTCCACGTGGAGCCTAAAAACCGTGAAGACTGATTGAGATCATTTATGTTAGGTAGAATGCCTAGTGTGGGCTGGATGGTCTCGTGGCCTTGGAACCCCTGCGGATTTTATTTTTTTCTCCAGCCCTCTGGTGTTTTTTTTGTTTTTTTCTGTCCTCCCTGGCCATCGGACCTTACTTTATTCTTTGTTACTTAGTATTGCCTAATCTTATCTCTTAATTCTTCATCTTGTAAAGCATTTTGAGCTTCATCATTTGTATGAAAACATTCTTTAGAAATAAATGTTGTTGTTGAAGCAATGGGGAGGTGGGAGAATTGTGAAATCCCGAGTGTGTCGAAACAATGGGTCCTGTGAAGTCGCATTGAAGCAATAAGGGAGGTGGGGAGGGGTCCCCTGTGAAGCTTCAATGCCATCAAAGCATGTGGTTTCATTTTGTGAAGACTATCAAACTAATTTTTTTCCACAATTGCAATAGTAAGTATTGAGGGTAGAGGGTAGTGTGCAGGGGGATTGACAGTTACTGACAATCCTGAAATGCTGATATGAGGGGTTTTCAATAATTTATCTACCTGAGTACAAAAGAAAGTAGCAAGCATGTTGAAACACATCTGGGCATTTTGTGACATGTCTCAAGGTTACTCGTCCACAGTTGTGGCTCAGTGCGAGTCTAACATTCCAAGAAACAGGAGGTCAGGAGAGTCCTCGTGCGAATCAAATAAGCTTCTTCACAACAATGCACCAGTTCACATGTCACATCAATCACAGGCCGCCATCCGAGAAGGTGGCTTCCAGCAGCTGAACCATCCACCCCTATGGTCTTGACCTGACTCCCTCAGATTATTTGAGTAGTGAGAAAAGCGCTATATAAATGCAAAGAATTATTATTATTATTTCCTGTCCCAAGTTTTGAAGGAATCTCTACGTGGACAACGGTTTTCAAGTGATGAAGATGTCAAGGCAGCTGTGATGTCCTGGTTTGAAGGTCGAACAGAAGGTTTTTTTTCAAAGGTATAAAAAACACAGCTAAGATTCTCACCGCCTTTGACGGTGATTTATTTATTTTTTCGGTGGGGATCTCAGGAATGCACCTAGCCTTGCACCGACTCACGCACAATCCCTCACAGAGACAAAAAAACAACCAGTAATAAAACAGAAATTAAAGAATGTACTAAACAATAATAAACAAAATATAACTATTCAAACTGCAACAATCCCACCCCAGTTCCCTTCCAGTGATTATACAATAAACACAAAATTAAGCAACCACAAATTGCTAACAAAAACGACACATGATGAAGTCCATGATAAAGTCCATAGAAAACAGCAACCAGTGTAGTAAAATGATGGGAATTTGAAAAGTCCAGAGATCAGTCCTACTGGTATTTCCTGATGATGACGTGTGAATGGGATCAGGAGCGCTTCTTTCTTCGCGGGTCGACAATAAATCCTCATACAGTCCTCATGCAGCAGAAAGACACCAGACAGTCCATACACCAAAACAGGAGATGATCCTGGACACAACACAACAGTCCACAGGTAGTAAACAGCAAACAGACAGGCAACTCCAGACACGAAACAACCAAAGACTTCTCCTCCCTCAGTATAACTGGCCTCCTTTTAAATCCCATGCCAGCCTCCTTGTCCCCAGCAGCCCCTGCACCTTCAGCAAATGACCAATCAGAGCCACTGCAGGGACTGCTGGGAGTTGAAGTTTTCACTCCCCAGTAGTGCCGCTACAAAGGGGTTAAAGTCATTGCAGGAAAAGTGTATGGAGGTATCAGGGGACTAAAATGAAAAGTAAATCAAACATTTTTTGAAAACTCTTTTCTTTCCGACTGAGGTCATTAAATTATTGAACGCCTCTCGTACCATACATTAGAACATTAGAACACTCTAGACGAGAACAGGCCATTCAGCCCAACAAAGCTCGCCAGTCCTATCCACTTATTTCTTCCAAAAAAACATCAAGTCGAGTTTTGAAAGTCCCCAACGTCTTACTGTCTACCACCCTACTCAGTAGCTTATTCCAAGTGTCTATCGTTCTTTGTGTAAAGAAAAACTTCCTAATGTTTGTGCAAAATTTACCCTTCACAAGTTTCCAACTGTGTTCTTGATGAACTCATTTTAAAATAACAGTCTTGATCCACAGGACTAATTCCCTTCAAAATTTTAAACACTTCAATCATGTCACCTCTTAATCTTCTTTTGCAGAAACTGTAAAGGCTCAGCTCTTTTCATCTTTCCCCATAATTCAACCCCTGTAGCCCTGGAATCAGCCTAGTCGCTCTTCTCTGGACCTTTTCTAGTGCTGTTATGTCCTTTTTGTAGCCTGAAACTGCACACAGTACTCAAGATGAGGCATCACCAGTGTGTTATAAAGGTTGAGCAGAAACTCCTGTGACTTGTACTCCACACATCAAGGCGCTATATAACCTGACATTCTGTTAGCCTTCTTAATGGCTTCTGAACACTGTCTGGCAGTTGATAGCTTAGAGTCCACTATGACTCCTAAATCCCTCTCACCGCCCATTGTGTATTCAAACCTCACATTTTTACTTCCAATGTGTGATACTTTACATTTACTGACATTAAATTTCATCTGCCACAAATCTGCCCAAGCCTGTATGCTATACAAGTCCTTCTGTAATGATATAACGGATTCCAAATTATCTGCTAATCCATCTATCTTGGTATCATCTACAAACTTAACCAGCTTGTTACTTATATCCATCCATTATCCAACCCACTATATCCTAACCACAGGTTCACGGGGGTCCGCTGGAGCCAATCCCAGCCAACAACAGGGTGCAAGGCAGGAGACAAACCCCGGGCAGGGCGCCAGCCCACCACAGGCTTGTTACTTATATTCCTATCTAAATCATTTATATATATTAAAAATAGCAGCGGCCCTAGCACTGACCCCTGCTGGTCACCACTCTTAACATCGGCCAGTTCTGATGAGGTTCCTCGCACCATCACCCTCTACTTCCTGTATCTGAGCCAATTCTGCACCCATCTAAAAACATCACCTTGAACTGCCACTTCTTTTAGTTTGATGCCCAACCTCTCATGTGGCACCTCATCAAATGCTTTCTGAAAGTCCAGATAAATAATATCATCTGCTCCATTTTGGTCGTATCCTTTTGTTGCCTCCTCATAGAATTCCAGCATGTTAGTCAAACATGATCTCCCTCTTCTGACCCCACGCTGACTGTTCCTAATAACTCCTGTCCTTGCCAGGTGTTGCTCAATCTTATCCTTAATAATTCCTTCCATTAATTTTCCTGTGATGCATGTTAAGCTTACTGGCCTATAGTTGCTTGGATCTGCCCTGTCACCCTTTTTATATAATCTTATACCATCTTAAAATTTGGGTGTTTCATTATTGTTATTCCACTCAACTGTACCCTTCAGGCTAACTTCTAAAACCCTGACAGTCATTCAACATCAGATATTCTGTCTTCTTTCTGTTTATCTTATCAATCCTCTCGCTTCCAAAAGTCCTTTCTCCATTCTACCACCTTTCTCTCCCCTTTGGATGGGACAAGCCAGAATTGCTCCTTTCAATTTCTTTTAAGTTTACTAGAAGGATTTTGTAGGTAGCCCATCAATATTGGGGTGCACACTATGATCTATATACAGTATCCATCCATCCATCCATCCATCCATCCATCCATCCATCCATCCATCCATCCATTATCTAACCCGCTGAATCAGAACACAGGGTCACGGGGGTCTGATGGAGCCAATCCCAGCCAACGCGGGGCACAAGGCAGGAACCAATCTCGGCAGGGTGCCAACCCACCGCAGTACAGTATACATATTTGTATATTTGTGCTTGACTGAATTTGAACTTGACATGTATGCTTCTGCTGCTCTAGATCTTATTGTTTTGTTTAATATATTTTTCCTAGTGACACAGCTGGTTGCCTTCATTATTCTGGTGAAGCCCATTGTCAGATAACTTTCGCAGACTACAACGCATTTGGTTGATCTGCCATGACATTATGCTACATTGCCAGCTGTAGATGCTTTTGCCTGCTAGCTTCATTTTCAATTAAACATTGCAAGGGTTTGTCCACGTTGTTTTATATTTTGATCTCTTAGCTATACTGCAACAACTCAGTATCTTATAACTAGTGATTTTATACACGATGTAGGATGCACGCTAAAAGCAACATTATTTTTCTTTTTCTTATATTTAGTTGGCTTCTCTGTGGGAAATAAAATAAATGCAAACACAGGCCACGAGCTTAAGGGGGAACTCAAGTAATCAAAATAAAATATAGGCATACAGAGCGTAGAAGCATGAAGGACGCCGGGTGATTTAATAGGTTAAGCCACACAAGAAAACTAAGGGCTCTATTTATTTTTGTAAAACGGGTCATAATCTTATGTGCTAAAATTTGGTTTTAGACATTTTACAAATTATTCTAGCCCTCTAAACTAGCAGAATGGCAAGGACATAGAAATTGATGTTGTAAAATAAAATAACAGCCGATATCGTGAGCTGCAATGTCTGTGTGGTATTTTCTGTTTATTTGCTCACTGCGTTTATGCACTACTGTACAATCTGAGTCAAGTTCAAGTTGCAAACACTTTCCACAAATGCAATTTAAACTTATATCACCTGGACTGGACTGAAGTGAATTAAAATGATGCTCTTATAATTGTCATTTTTCATAATGTTTGAAAGCTTCTTCCTGAATGAATTCTGGCTAATTTCAGTGGATTCAGAAAGTATTCAGACCCCTTCACTTTTTCTGCATTTTATTATGTCGCAGCCTTCTACTAAAATCACATCAATTCATTTTTTTCTTCATCAGGACAACACTCGGTACCCCAGAATGACAAATCAAAAACAGGGTTGTAGAAATTTTTGCAAATGTATTAAAAAAAAGATCGAGAGTGGTCTCCCCTAGACTTTGTTGTATACTCAGATATGGGGATGGATATTTAAGGAGTAAACCACAAGACAATGAGTATATTTTTATATTATGTACATTAAAGAACCATCAACAACTAATCAGATCAAATTAAAAATATACTGAACAATTATTAATAAAGTAAAGTTGAATAAATCGGACTCTGCAGCTGCATGAACAAAAGGTGAAGTACCAATTCTGGTTAACGGAAAGAGCCCAAAAGTTAATAGAAATCTACATTTGTACCTAATACTTGTATCCAAAATTTTGTTGTCCTAAGTGAAAACGTACTCAGGTTATCGTGTTTACATACACGCACGCACACACACACACAGACAAACAGACATAATTTCAAAAATGGTATTTTAGGAAACAGGAAGGTCTAAAACGTTGAGATTCATCAAAATCTCGAAATGCAATCTTTGCAGGATTCCAATACTTTCCCTATATTTTGTATACGAGAAAGTTAGGGAGGTGTAAAACGTCGAGATTCATCAAAATCTCGAAATGGAGTCTTTGGAGGATTCCAATACTTTCCCTATATTTCATATACAAGAAAGTTTTTATTTTTTATTGAGGATTTGTTCTGTTCTGTGTATTGTATTGTATTGGCCTCCTTCTTTTGACACCCACTACACGCCCAACCTACCTGGAAAGGGGTCTCTCTTTGAACTGCCTTTCCTGAGGTTTCTTCCATTTTTCCCTACTCGTTTTTTTTGGGAGTTTTTCCTTGTCTTCTTAGAGAGTCAAGGTTGGGGGGCTGTCAAGAGGCAGGGCCTGTTAAAGCCCATTCTGGCACTTCCTGTGTGATTTTGGGCTATACAAAAATAAACTGTATTGTATTGTATTGTATATCCTAACTACAAGGTCACGGAGGTCTGCTGGAGCCAATCCCAGCCAACACAGGGTGCTAGGTAGGAAACAAACCCCGGGTAGGGTGCCAGCCCACCACAGATATTATATTATATTATATTATATTATATTATATTATATTATATTATATTATATTATATTATATTATATTATATTATATTATATTATATTATATTATAGTAGGAAACATGTATCCCACTGGTTCTCAAATAAAGGTGGTTCATATCTCTCTTATTCTTATTCTTTATTAAGTGCCTTCCATTTTTTTCCTTCTTCCTGTTTGACAATGATTTGTCTCAGTCAATAATCAGTGAATCACTGAACATAATATTTACACCTGATTCTGAATTTGGAAGCCCTGGGCTTTTGACTTTGCAGAATGCGACACTTCATCAGCTTTCAACTAAGACCAAGTGGTTTGTGAGTACCAGCAATTTGCTTGAAGCTCAGCTGATGTTGCTGGGCTTCTTTTTCTTTCCTCATATCACTTTGTTTTCCTATCACTTTCCAATTAGAAGCCCACAGGTGCAGGTCAGCCAGGTGAGGCTACCACTGCTTCACACTTTGGGTGATACATTTTGATCAGATAGACAGACATTGGCATTTTATATATATGGATTATATTATGAAGTTATGTAATTTAATACATTTTTGTTTATCAGGGTGGCAGACTACTACATCAGAAAGGTTGGAAATTAAATGAAGGAACAAATGAGACAAGAAAAAGTTACATAATTTTAACATAGCATCTGTCTACAAGATAAAAAGGGGGAGAAATGAGATCTTGGCGTGTATTTGTTAAGAAGCAGAATAATTGTGTTTTTGGCCTAAAACAAAGTTTGTCTACTTTGAAAGACAATGCTAGTAAGTTACTGTAGATAGCTTTGGGTCTTATGATATGAAATTCCTGAAGCAATGAGAGACTTTACACAACACTGTAGACATAAATGTGTCAGTGGTATTTTGGTTTTTCATAACTAAAAATACATCTCAACAACATGGAATGTACTTTTCAAGTAGTGTCTTGCAAAAGCAATGGATACAAAATACTTATTATACAGACTCATTTAATTGAGATTGTTTTCTTCATTTTTATAGCAGCTCTGATTGGAAGTTGAGTGGAAAATACTTTCTGTATGCTTTCAAATAAAGCTGACCCTCTGTGTTTAATTTTGGTAGCCTGTTAGCATTTGGAGAAATTCCAGCAAAGCACTTCACTAAACTCAGTAAATTACACTCTATAATTAATATAAAACCCAATGAATCTGGAAAGTACTGCTCAAGAACTAATGCCGTTGCATCCAGACGCTTCAGCCCTGTGCTCTTTCTGAGCATGAAAAGAATAGTAATTAAGTTAGAAGGTTCAAAAGACCCGAACACTTAAAGTGAATCGTATATGATTAGCTACTCATAACTCCAAATATACAGAAGTTAATCTTGTTACATACGCAGTACAATCATAAATAATTTGATTTTATTGAATGCTCTGAAAGAAGTGTTTCACGAATCATTCAGATAATACAATTTGTATACCCTTTCTAGTGAATGCACGCAGAGTGAACTGTAGCTTATAGCTCTTCGGAGGAAAACTTAGACATGACGGTGACACAGGGTTTCTTATTCTTAAATGTCTCAATGGGAGCTGACACTAGGGGGCAGTACAACCTGGATAAAGTACCAAATATAAATCAGATATAAAGAAGGCTTTATTGAACCGGCCAAGTCTCAGGCTCATTAGGCCGAATCGCGCACGACAGGATTGTAATAATTGAGTGCTCTAAGTTACATGGATTCAGTTCGTTCAATTTTTTGGAAATTTGTTTTACTTCATTATTTATTTATATATATTGTAATGCCCTGCCAGGATTGACCTCACTCCCTTAACCGGCTGGGAGCCCAATGCAATGGAGAGATCAGGATGGGCTTCCTGTAAAGACTGTATGCTCCACCAACGAAGCATCCATGGGCTTCGTTTTCCATTTGGACACTCCGCTGGAAACTGTAGCCCAGTGGGGCAGCCCTGTTGGGGGTATCTGGCTGCCACCAGAAGGTGCTTCAGAGAGTTACACTCCCTAGTTTATGGGACTTTTGTATGACTTGGAAATGTTTCCAATGGGCAATGTCCCGGGTCTTCAATAAAATGAACGGCACTGCCTTATCCAGGAGAGTCAGAGCAGGGAGAGAAGTTGGCATTTTTAACCTGGGACTGTACAACAACAACAACAACATTTATTTATATAGCACATTTTCATACAAATAATGTAGCTCAAAGTGCTTTACTTGATGAAGAAAAGAGAAAAAAAAAGACAAAGTAAGAATTAAAATAAGACAATATTAATTAACATAGAATAAGAGTAAGGTCTGATGGCCAGGGAGGACAGAAAAGACACAAAAACCTCCAGATGGCTGGAGAAAAAAAATAAAATCTGCAGGGGGTCCAAGGCCATGAGACCACCCAGCACCCTCTAGGTATTCTACCTAACATAAATGATCAGTCCTCTTTGTATTTAGGGTTCTCATGGAAGGACTTGATGATGATGGTCATGTAGACTTCTGGCTTTTAATCCATCAATGAAGGAACATCAAGGTGCTTTGATTAGGTGCTGCGCCACCACAAAAAACCAGGAAAAGAAACAGAAGAGAGAGTAGAGGTTAGTACGGATTTTAGAGCCACCATGAATAGCTATGATAATTAATTGAATATACAGAGCATCAGGATTAAACTAAAATGAAGTTATGAGAAAGCCATGTTAAAGTAATGTGTTTTTAGCAGTTTTTTAAAGTGCTCCACTGAGTTAGCCTGGCAAATTCCTATTGGCAGGCTATTTCAGATTTTAGGTGCATAACAGCAGAAGGCCGTCCGCCTCACCACTTCTTTTAAGTTTAGCTCTTGGAATTCTAAGCAGACACTCATTTGAGGATCTAAGGTTACAATTTGAAATATAGGGTGTCAGACATTCCGATATATAAGATGGAGCGAGATTATTTAAGGCTTTGTAAACCATAAGCAGTATTTTAAAGTCAATTCTGAATGACACAAGTAATCAGTGTAGTGACATCAAAACTGGCGAAATGTGCTCGGATTTTCTTTTCCTAGTTAGGATTCTAGCAGCTCCATTCTGCACTCATTGTAATCGATTTATGTCTTTTTTGGTATTCCTGAGAGGAGTGCGTTACAGTAATCTAGTCGACTGAAAGCAAAAGCGTGAACTAATTTCTCAGCATCTTTCAATGATATAAGAGGTCTAACTTTTGCTATGTTTCTTAAGTGAAAAAATGCTGTCTTAGTGATCTGATTAATATGCGATTTAAAACTCAAGTTACAGTCAACAGTTACCCCTAAATTCTTTACCTCTGTCTTGACTTTTAATTCTAATGCATCAAGTTTATTTCTAATAGCCTCATTGTATCCATTATTGCCAATCACTAAAATTTCTGTTTTCTCTTTATTTAGCTTGAGAAAATAACTATTTATCCATTTAGAAACACAACTAAGACATTGTGTTAGTGAAACAGCAGAGTCGGGGTCATCAGGTGCTATTGATAAATACAGCTGTGTGTCATCAGCATAGCTGTGGTAGCTCACGTTATGCCCCGAGATAATCTGACCTAACGGAAACATGTAAATCGAAAAGAGCAGCGGACCCCGGAGAGACCCTTGTGGAACACCATATAGGATATCATGTGTCTTTGAGTTGTAATTACCACAACTAACGAAGAATTTTCTCCCTGCCAGGTAGGATTCAAACCAATTTAAGACACTGCCAGAGAGGCCCACCCATTGACTAAGGCGATTTCTAAGAATATTGTGATCAATGGTATCAAATGTGGCACTCATATCTAGGAGGATGAGAACAGGTAGACGGCCTCTATCTGCATTTACCCGCAAGTCATTGACTACTGTATTGGTTAAATAGGCTCTATATGGTCAAAAGTTTTGGGAGGCACCTCTTAATTATTGAATTCAGGTGTTTCAATCAGACCCAGTGCCATCAAGCAGCTAGCCTTCCAGTTTCCATTTACAAACATTTGTGAAACAAAATGGGTCGTTCTGTAGAGCTCAGTGACTTCAAGTGTGGTACTGTGATAGGATGCCACCTTACAGTAAGACGGTTCGTGAAATTTTATCCCTGTTGGATATTCCACAGTCAACTGTAAGCGGTATTATTGGAAAGTGGAAGGGTTTAGGAACAACAGCAACTCAGCCACGAAGCGGAAGACCACGTAAAGTCACAGAGCGGGGTCAACCACTGCTAAGGTGCATGGTGTGTAAAAATCGCCAATGCTCTGCTGATTCCATAGCTTAAGAGTTCCAAACTTCCACTGGCATTAACTGTGCTGCAGGAACTTCTCTGGAATGGGTTTCCATGGCCGAGCAGCTGCATGCAAGCCTCACATCACCAAGTCCAATGCCAAGAGTCAGATGGAGTGGTGTGAAGCACACTGCCACTGGACTGTGGAGAAGTAGACATGTGTCCTCTGGAGTGACGAATCACGCTTCTCTGTCAGGCAGTCAGATAGGCGAGTTTGGGTTTGGTGGATGCCGGGAGAACGTTACCTGCCTGATTGCACTCTGCCAACTGTGAAGTCTGGTGGAGGATAGATAATGGTGTGGGTCTCTTTTTCAGGATTTGGGCTAGGCCCCTTACTGCCAGTGCTTGATGCTTCAGCATACAAATACATTTTGTGCAATGTTATGCTTCCAACTTTGTGAAAACAGTTTGGGGAAGGCCCTTTTCTATTCTAGCATGATTGTGTCCCAGGGCACAAAGCCAGGTCCATAAAGACATGGCTGGATGAGTTTGGTGTGGAAGAACATGACTGGCCTGCACAGAGCACTGACTTCAACCTCTTTGAAGATCTTTGGGATGAAATGGAATAGAGATTGCGAGCCAACATCAATGCCTGACCTCATAAATGCTCTACAAATTCCCACAGAAACACTGTAATCTCTTGTGGAAAGCCTTCCAAAAAGAGGCTTTAAAACCTATGTATTTATATGCAGTGGCATTAAAGTCCCTGTTTGTGTAATGGTCAGACGTCCCATTACTTTCATCCATATAGTATACTAGGGGGCTCAGCCCCCTGCTCGCTTCACCGTTAAACGCATGGGAGGGCGTTACGTGCTAGCCACTTTGTGGCTGTGCTGCTTGCATATGGAGAAGCGGATGTACAATTTAAACAGATTGTTATTTTTATGGGAATTGTTATATTTGCATAATAGACCTAACTATTTTACATTACAGCGAGTAATTAACCATAGTAAAAAATAGTAAATTGTAATAAATTGAAAGAAAATTATGTTTCATGTTGCGTTAGAGGTATTTGTTGTGTTATACGTTTTCGTTTTGTTTGGCTTTGAAATTAACACACAAATACTTTTTAAACTTACACTTTTACTGTAAAACTGCAGTTAAAACAATTTTTTGAATGAACTTTTCATCATTATTGCATTGAATTTTGATTCCGTGTTTGGACTTACATCATGACAATGCAACGTATAACTGCCCGTGAATGAATATTGCTTCTTTCTCTTTGATAAATAAACCGACTTTTTCGAATGTTTGTCCCTGTGATTTGTTAATAGTCATAGCAAAAGCTATTGTAACGAGAAACTGTAAACATTTTAATACGAATGGCATATCAAGATCTCCTTTAGTGTCTAATGTTATCCACGGAAGATGTACTACATTACCGTTCTTGTTGCCTGTTAAAATTTTACATGTTAGAATTATTCAACCAATTTTCAATACAACTAATCTTGTCCTATTGCATAGCCCATCACTCACACATAAATTATGTAATAACATTATGATACATCCTTCTTTCAACAGTAATTCGGCCTGTGGAAGACCAGACACTGTTAATGGTTGTAGATATTCTACAGGATATTGTAAGTTGATGTTTTCATCTTCTGCACCATCACCACCAACTGTTTTAGCATAGTCTAACGATACACATTTAACCAATTTGCTGTGTAACTGACTGACAATTTTTACGTTAATTCGTTTGACTTCATCGTTTCTCTGTGTTAGGATTGCCTGTGTACTCATTTTTTCTGTTGATAACCCTTCAGGATGAAATTGTTCAATAAGATTTGGACATAATGCGTCTTTTTTATTGGGAACTTAAACTGAGGAAAACGTAAAAAAATTACAGTTAGGTCCATAAATATCTGGACAGAGACAACCTTTTTCTAATTTTGGTTCTGTACATTACCACAATGAATTTTAAATGAAACAACTCAGATGCAGTTGAAGTGCAGACTTTCAGCTTTAATTCAGTGGGGTGAACAAAACGATTGCATAAAAATGTGAGGCAACTAAAGCATTTTTTGAACACAATCCCTTCATTTCAGGGGCTCAAAAGTAATTGGACAATTGACTCTTTGGCTATTTCATGGGCAGGTGTGGGCAAGTCCGTCGTTATGTCATTATCAATTAAGCAGATAAAAGGCCTGGAGTTGATTTGTGGTGTGGTGCTTGCATGTGGAAGATTTTGCTGTGAACAGACAACATGTGGTCAAAGGAGCTCTCCATGCAGGTGAAAGAAGCCATCCTTAAGCTGCGAAAACAGAAAGAACCCATCCAAGAAATTGCTACAATATTATGCGTGGCAAAATCTACAGTTTGGTACATCCTGAGAAAGAAAGCAAGCACTGGTGAACTCGACAACGCAAAAAGACCTGGACGTCCACGGAAGACAACAGTGGTGGATGATCGCAGAATCATTTCCATGGTGAAGAGAAACCCCTTCACAACAGCCAACCAAGTGAACAACACTCTCCAGGGGGTAGGCGTATCGATATCCAAGTCTACCATAAAGAGAAGACTGCATGAAAGTAAATACAGAGGGTGCACTGCAAGGTGCAAGCCACTCATAAGCCTCAAGAATAGAAAGGCTAGATTGGACTTTGCTAAAGAACATCTAAAAAAGCCAGCACAGTTCTGGAAAAACATTCTTTGGACAGATGAAACCAAGATCAACCTCTACCAGAATGATGACAAGAAAAAAGTATGGAGAAGGCGTGGAACAGCTCATTATCCAAAGCATACCACATCATCTGTAAAACACGGTGGAGGCAGTGTGATGGCTTGGGCGTGCATGGCTGCCAGTGGCACTGGGACACTAGTGTTTATTGATGATGTGACACAGGACAGAAGCAGCCAAATGAATTCTGAGGTGTTCAGAGACATACTGTCTGCTCAAATCCAGATAAATACAGCAGTCAAATTGATTCATGATACAGATGGACAATGACCCAAAACATACAGCCAAAGCAACCCAGGAGTTTATTAAAGCAAAGAAGTGGAAAATTCTTGAATGGCCAAGTCAGTCACCTGATCTTAACCCAATAGAGCAGGCATTTCACTTGTTGAAGACTAAACTTCAGACAGAAAGGCCCACAAACAAACAGCAACTGAAAGTCGCTGCAGTAAAGGCCTGGCAGAGCATTAAAAAGGAGGAAACCCAACATCTGGTGATGTCCAGGAGTTCAAGACTTCAGGCTGTCATTGCCAGCAAAGGGTTTTCAACCAAGTATTAGAAATGAACATTTGATTTCCAGTTATTTAATTTGTCCAATTACTTTTGAGCCCCTGAAATAAAGGGATTGTCTTCAAAAAATGCTTTAGTTGCCTCACATTTTTATGTAATCGTTTTGTTCACCCCACTGAATTAAAGCTGAAAGTCTGCACTACAACTGCATCTGAGTTGTTTCATTTAAAATTCATTGTGGTAATGTACAGAACCAAAATTAGAAAAAAGTTGTCTCTGTCCAAATATTTATGGAGCTAACTGTATAAGAGCTGGGAGTGCAGGAACTGTGTCTGACAAAAGCATTCACACGAATGAGAGGTGAGAAGGCCGTGTGCTTGGTTGAAAATGGTTGAGAGGAGGGTGGGACTTGAAAAATCTCTTGGCAGTAGTCTCGTCTCAAGATTTTCTTTTATAATAGAGAGATATATATTGTATAGTGAGAAAAGTGCTATATAAATGTAAAGAATTAGTATTATTATTCTGTTACATCATGATTTCATATTAGCATAGTCCATGTATGGCTCGTTTTCAGCATACGCATTCACCTGTTTTTTGGCGCTCACATATTTTCATACTCAAATCCAAGCAAATGAGACCTTGCAAGGCTTATTTAACAAAGTTAGTTTGCAAACAGATTGATGGATAACTTTTTATGTATTATAATACAGTATGATGACTTAGAATCCTTGTTTGTTTGTTCATTTCATCTTCACTGATCACACGTGGACAACACCGCAACACGTTCTGTGACCTTTCAGCTTGAAAATGTGATTTCAGATTTATTAACTGGTGACATTTTTTTGAAATGCACCCCACTAAAGAACATCAGCTCGATGGCTCAAGTCTAAGATCTGAGATTTTCTGTAATGCTCCGTTTTCATCAGAATTGCTGGTCGTCAGCCAGTCATGACAGTTCTGATTTCATCCTTTCTTGCATCTGCGGGTAGATTGCATTTTAGAAACTCGAGTTAAAGACACTGGCTTTGACAAGACGTTGAGGGAAACTTGACAAGGTTTGCTGAAATTATAAAAAAGGTCTATGCATATCAACTAGGTAATTGTCACATTTCAGGAATGAAGGGGAAATGAAATGCATTGCGGGACGATGTTCTTTTTTTAACTTTTTAAAATTTTAAAATTATGTCATGGCATGTTTTTTTATTACTTGATTCCTGTTATTAAATGCACACTCTCTTTTCTTTAGGGCAGAAAGTCATTTGTATGAAAACCTTCTGCAAATATCTTTCAACATACGACATCCCAATTGGCATATACTTTCAAATGTATCATGGCAACTCGCTTATGAAATGCTCACCTAATTATAATGTCATGAGGAATGGCAGCCAATCACAAATGCTGCACTCAAGTCAAGAAGCGACCCTGAATGAAGTGCCAGTCCATCTCATGGCACAATCTCATTGATCCAGTTCAGAGTCAACATTTAACTCGACACACACATCTTTTTGTTTGACCAGGGTCTATTCTGGTGACCCTGTATACTTAGCCTTCTGTTGACCTAAATGGGCCAACATCCCCATGCAGTTTCATCATTGCCTATTTGGTTAGAAGGACATCTCCCCACCATATCTTCCCCACTTGGGTCTGTGTGCCCTTGAGCAGGCAGAAGTTGTTGCCAGAAGCTCAACTCCCTTACTGACCTCTCACTCTCTATCTCACGTTCTTGGTAGGCTGAGTGCCAGAAAGCTCCCTTAAGCCATGATTCACTTGCTCTTTCTTTTTAATTCTCTTTCCAAATCTATGCATTACAGAAGACGTCAACCAAACATAAGTTTCAGTAAAACACAAGTTTCAGATTGAAGGAAGTTATACAAGTGAATCCATATATCTCTGTTCCTTAACCACTGGGTTGAGGAAAAGTGGGTTGTTGAGTTGATTATAATTGAAGTGGGTTACAAAGTGCATCATGGTGGGTCACGGCTGTTCGGCACTTCGCGCTCAATTCCTCCCACTCTGACAAACTCGCTCGGATCACCAAGGGGGACCCCTGCACCTCCCCTTTGTGCTGTGAAGACACTTGCATGTGGAAAAGTAGGTTGTGACACCAAAAGGGTTGAGAAAAACTGCCATATATAACAGAAACGCTAGTCCCCTGCCCCCCCACCCCCAATGACTGAGAGCCAATAAGTAATAAAGAAAAGAGACCGCTGTGTTATATACCTTGTGAGCTGGGGGGCTGATCGCACCCCTACAGGTTAAAAAAAAGATGCTGAAAGACTACAGTTAGGTCCATAAATATTTGGACAGAGACAACTTTTTTCTAATTTTGGTTCTGGACATTACCACAATGAATTTTAAATGAAACAACTCAGATGCAGTTGAAGTGCAGACTTTCAGCTTTAATTCAGTGGGGTGAACAAAACGATTGCATAACAATGTGAGGCAACTAAAGCATTTTTTGAACAAAATCCCTTCATTTCAGGGGCTCAAAAGTAATTGGACAAATTAAATAACTGGAAATCAAATGTTCATTTCTAACACTTGATTGAAAACCCTTTGCTGGCAATGACAGCCTGAAGTCTTGAACTCCTGGACATCACCAGATGGTGGGTTTCCTCCTTTTTAATGCTCTGCCAGGCCTTTACTGCAGCGGATTTCAGTTGCTGTTTGTTTGTGGGCCTTTCTGTTTGAAGTTTAGTCTTCAACAAGTGAAATGCCTGCTCAATTGGGTTAAGATCAGGGGACTAACTTGGCCATTCAAGAATTTTCCACTTCTTTGCTTTAATAAACTCCTGGGTTGCTTTGGCTGTATGTTTTGGGTCATTGTCCATCTGTATAATGAAACGCCGCCCTGTCAATTTGACTGCTGTATTTATCTGGATTTGAGCAGACAGTATGTCTCTGAACACCTCAGAATTCATTCAGCTGCTTCTGTCCTGTGTCACATCATCAATAAACACTAGTGTCCCAGTGCCACTGGTAGCCATGCACACCCAAGCCATTACACTGCCTCCACCGTGTTTTACATATGATGTGGTATGCTTTGGATAATGAGCTGTTCCATACCTTCTTCATACTTTTTTCTTGCCATTATTCTGGTAGAGGTGATCTTGGTTTCATCTGTCCAAAGAATGTTTTTCCAGAACTGTGCTGGCTTTTTTAGATGTTCTTTAGCAAAGTCCAATCTAGCCTTTCTATTCTTGAGGCTTATGAGTGGCTTGCACCTTGCAGTGCACCCTCTGTATTTACTTTCATGCAGTCTTCTCTTTATGGTAGACTTGGATTTCGATACACCTACCCCCTGGAGAGTGTTGTTCACTTGGTTGGCTGTTGTGAAGGGGTTTCTCTTCACCATGGAAATGATTCTGCGATCATCCACCACTGTTGTCTTCCATGGACGTCCAGGTCTTTTTGCGTTGCTGAGTTCACCAGTGCTTGCTTTCTTTCTCAGGATGTACCAAACTGTAGATTTTGCCACTCGTAATATTGTAGCAATTTCTCGGATGGGTTTTTTCTGTTTTCGCAGCTTAAGGATGGCTTCTTTCACCTGCATGGAGAGCTCCTTTGACCGCATGTTGTCTGTTCACAGCAAAATCTTCCACATGCAAGCACCACACCTCAAATCAACTCCAGGCCTTTTATCTGCTTCATTGATAAGGAATTTAACGGCGGACTTGACCACACCTGCCCATGAAATAGCCTTTGAGTCAATTGTCCAATTACTTTTGAGCCCCTGAAATGAAGGGATTGTGTTAAAAAACTGCTTTAGTTGCCTCACATTTTTATGCAATCGTTTTGTTCACCCCACTGAATTAAAGCTGAAAGTCTGCACTTCAACTGCATCTGAGTTGTTTCATTTAAAATTCATTGTGGTAATGTACAGAACCAAAATTAGAAAAAAGTTGTGTCTGTCCAAATATTTATGGACCTAACTGTACCTTCACATTGCTCCCTTGCTTGCTGGGTTTACTTGCGGCTGATCTATCGTGCAATCCACGCGGTACTTCGCAGACTTAAAGGTCCGAACAGCTTCTGTCAATTTTTGATTGATTGTTTGCCTTTCTCTCTCTCTGACCTTCTCTGCTCCTGACGTGCACTCCTCTGAAGAGGAAGATATGTTTGCATTCTTTTAATTGTGAGACGGAACTGTCATCTCTGTCTTGTCAAGGAGCTCGTTTAAACTTTTGAAAAAGAGACATGTTTGTTTGCAGTGTTTGAATAAAGTTCCTGTCTCTACAACCTCCTGTGTTTCTGTGCAAATCTGTGACCCAAGTGTGACAACCTCAAACCAATTAAACAATAGGAGTGTAGCAGAAACATAGGCAGGAGAAGTCTTTTCCCAAAATTTTGGATAGTCCCAAAACATATGCCTAAGCGAGGCATCATTCAGTTTAATTCCTGATTTATTTTAGCTTTCATTTGGGGAGGTGTGTACAATTTTCAGAATATTTACAACCTGGTTTTTACAAACTGAAGAAGAATGAATGTTGTAAATTATAAACAGCAACACCTAAAAAATGAATATTATAAAATGAAAATGCAATCTCTCTTTTGCAATTTCTTTTTCAAAGTCTGCACGCAAGAATGCTGCAGAAATTAAAATGAAATAACTCCGTTTGCAATTTCATTTTCAGCCTGAACCACAATGAAGCTGCAAAATTGAAAAGTAAAACGCATTTCCACTTTGCATTTTCATTTTCAAGTTCTTATCATGCAAATAGTGTGGGTCAATGGGTGCGGCTTTGTACCTCGATTTCCCACAGTTCTTTGTTCTTCTTAGATGCAGAGCCACTTTGTTCGATAGAAAACGTCTCACTTTGACTGTGCTTAATTCACGTGATTTTGATCTTTTCCCCCCATACTATAAGCTTCACAGCGAAACCATCTCACAAAATCCGAAGACCACGCATAATAGTAGTTCAGAAGTAATGAATGTGCAATTTAATTGTAATATTTAACATGACAGAAATTAGCCTTTATTATGTCACTAGACATTAAGCCCGTTATAATAACGGGCGCTAGAACAGTAGTGCATAAACATTAGTAGGAACAGTCTATATTAAATGACAAGGGACCGTCAATTTTCTGTTACAGTAATCCTGGCTTGTATGTGGTTGTAATATGCATCACTGTATTGTGTGCCTTTAATTTTCTATCGCAGTAATACGTCTCTCCAGCAAGTACTGTGCAGTTCCCCAGCAAGTATTTTAATCTGTGCTGGCGTACAGCTGATTATTGTATGTGTGACGTCTCCCCAGCAACGGATTTTATGTGAGCGAAAATAAATCTACTTTTAAAAGTCATCGTATTGTAATATCATGGAAATTTGTATATTTAGGAAAACCCCTTCAACGACTGACACTTTACACTTTACCGGGCCAAGTTTGTTAATCGCAAATCTGACATCCTCAGAGTGAACACTTGCACAACAACAAACACTAATCCCACCTCTTTGGGGAAGCTGGTCTCCGCGACTCAGTACCTGATTGGATTTTTCGTGCCTTATGTTTTATGTCTTACCTCATTTACCGAAATCCGATCGGATCGGCCGCGCGATATTTTATAGGTCCCACCCTCTCTGTCTTGTGTAACGCATCAGGCGGCCTTTGAAGCATCTGCTTTGAAGCATCGCACCGTGCCCCGCGCATGCGCACTTCACCAGAAGACACACACACGGACACATGGATGCACACAGGGGTTTTATTAAAGAGGATAATTTGTATTTATTTACACCAAAGTAAAAACGTGATGCTTCAATCAAAATGGATTCTGAACCATGAATAAAGAATAGTACCAAAACATCCTCCAAGAGCAACTTCTCCCAACCAATCAAGAACAATTTGGTGACCAACAATGCCATTTTCAGTATGATGGAGCACCGGGCCATAAGGCAGAAGTGATAACTAAGTGGCTCTGGGAACAAAACATCGAAATTTTGGGGTCCATGGCCAGGAAACTCCTCATTGAGAACTTGTGGCCAATCCTCAAGAGGCGGGTGGACAAACATAAACCCACCAATTCTGACAAACTCCAAGCATTGATTATACAAGAATGGGCTGCCATCAGTCAGGATTTGACCCAGAAGTTGATTGACAGCCTGCCAGGATGAATTGCAGAGGTCTTGAAAAAGAAAGAAGGGCCAACACTGCAAATATTTGCATAAACTTCATGTCATTGTCAATAAAAGTCTTTGAAACTTATGAAATGCTTGTATTCTACTTCAGTCTACCATAGAAACATCTGACAGAAAGATCTAAAAACACCGAAGGAGCAAACTTTGTGAAAACCAACACTTGTGTCATTCTCCAAACTTTTGGCCACGACTGTATTTTCAGGTCTCTCTACAGATGTTTGATTGGGTTCAAGTCCAGGGTCTGGCTGAGGGATTCAAGAACATTCGCACAGTTGACCCTAGGTCGCTCCTGTGTCGTCTTACATTTGTGCTTAGGGGGTCATTTTCATGTTGTAAGGTGAACCAGTTTATGGTCTGGAGCACTCTGAAGAAGGTTTTCATTAAGGTATATCTGTGTATTTGTGCTTTCCTTCATTCAACTAAACCCTTAACCCTGACTAGATTCCCAGTCCCTGCTTTTGAAAGATAACCCCAGAGCATGATGCTGCCACCACCACTGTCTGAATGGTATTGTGCATGTGATGAGGGATACACCAGACATGATGATGCCAAACAGTTCAATAACGGTTTCATCAGAAAAGAGAATTTTATCTTTAGGTGAATTTTTGCAAACTCCAAGCAGCCTTTCATGTATTGTCTGGCCACTATGCAGATCAGTGGAGTGTTATCGGGATGGCTGTCCTTCTGAAAGTTTCTCGGATTTCCACACAGGTCCACTGGAGCTCAGCCAGAGTGACCATTGCAATCTTGGTCTCCTCTCCTAACGTCTCCCACAACTGTTCAGTTTAGCTAGACAGCCAGGCTCTAAGAAGACTTGTGGTTGTTCTAGACTTTAAACATTTAAAAACTATGGAAGCTACTAAGGCTACAATGCTGCAGATTTTTTTTAGGATTTTTCCCCATATCTCTAATCTCTTCAGGTATATCTGTGACTTGGTTTTTGCTCTGACACACGTTGTCAACTGTGTGACCTTCTATGGACAGGTGTGTACCTTTCCTACTCAGTGCAATCGATACAACTGACCAGAGGTGGACTCCAAGCAAGATGTAGAAACATCTCAACGATGATCAATGGAATGGGGTGCACCTGAGCCAAATTTCAAGTGTCATAGCAAAGGGTCTGAACACTCGTCAGTCAGCCATTTTCAAACCTTAGTTGTGAACAAGGTAGTGGGGGTCTGCAGGATCCCAGCTATCAAACCCACACCAGGCCATCACAGGGCAAACACACAAGCACCCACCCACACATGGGCCAATTTAGCATTGCCAGTTCAGCTAATCTGCATGTCTTTGGACTCTGGGAGGAAACCCATGCAGACACGAGAAGAACATGCAAACTCTATGCAGGGAGGACCCGGGATGTGAACCCTGGTCTCCTTACTGCGATGCAGGTCTGAACACTTATGTCAATGTGACACTTCACATTTTTATTTTTAATAAATTTGAAGCAATTCTCAAAGTCGGGTTTCCGATTTGTTGGTTGACGGGAGAAAAAATACGTTCAAATGATTTTAGCACAAGGGTACACCGTAACAAAATGTGAAAAAAAAAGGGAAGGGGTCTGAATACTTTCTGAGGGAATTGTCCATAGCTATTTTTTTTTGTGTGTGTGTGTGTGTATTTCTTAAAATCAAATTTTAAGACTTTAGTATCCACCCTCATTAACGGGACCCCCTAATTACCAGGGGATGTTTTTCACACCGGTGTCCAGTACTTCTAGAAACAGTTTAAGTAGACCATTCAGATCATGCTTTGTTAATGGCATGGTCCTAATCATAGCTAACCTAAACAAAACACTAATTTTAGAAAAAAAGGTTATGATTGTATGAGGCAAAAAAAAACAAAAATTAAGTCATCATAACTATAGGCAAATATACAGTCAAACATTGTTTTACACACCCAAGTATATAATTTTTTCCAACTCTTATTCAGTCCCTGGTAGCAACACCCATTGTAAAATTGCAGTGTTTCAAATCTAAACAATTTGAAACATCTCATTCTGCTCCATTCCTCCTCATAAAGTACTGTTTTCGCTTTTGAATGCCAGTCATGGCACTTATCTCCAGAGGCCCTTCATTTAGTTCCATGACAACATACGACAACAGGGTTAAGATCAGCTGTACTGTAAATCTCGAACTGCCGTATCTCTTTTGCTTTCTAATGCCTGCTATCTGTAAAACTGATACCGAAGGTAATTCAGCATATCATGTCCAGTAACCAGATACTAGGAGCAAAGGATGAACAAATTAAAAACGCTTGTGGGAAAGAATGTGACCAAATATCCCAGCATTCCAGAGTCCATTCACATGAAACTGATAAGGTTGCTGAAATTTTGCTCTTTAATTGCGAATTACAAAATCTCTCATAAAAATCACTATTGCCGATCATGCTTTGTGTGCACGTTAAGAATGAATGGCTTCTTTGTGCACCTAAAGATTTATATTTGAAGACAAATCTTGTTGAAGGTGCAAGAGAAGTACTGAAGGAATCTGATACGTTGTGAAGAAAGTCAATGCAATTACTTCTTATGTCTCATGCAGTAAGAGCTTTTTTTATTTCAGAAATGCAGATGTATGAGTCTGGTGGCGTAGTTGTTAGCACTGCAGTCTTTAAACTCTAGGATTTCAATTTGGACTCAGTCACAGCCTGTGTGGGATTTGCATGACTTCCTGCTTCTTTGTATTGTAATAGATGGCACACTTGGACTGGCATCCTGACCGGGATTGAACAAGGATACTTACCCGACTGGGAGCCCAGTGCAATGGAAGGTCAGGTCAGGTTGGGGAGCATACACTGGTACAGTGCGTTGCTGCACCCACCACATGACAAAACAGCTCAGGATCCTGGTTGGCAACCCCCCAGGCAGACACACGGTCCAGTCCCACACTCCGGATATGACCTTCTATCTACCGCAGTCAGGTGTTACATGGGTGTCCCCTTGGCCTGGTCCAGCCACTCAGGTCCTCAACAATGAGGATCCTGTGAGCCGGATCATCCTCAGGGAATCGCGCCACATAGCTTTAGTGCCGTAACTGATGCTCCCTCACAATGCGGATAATGTGCCTCATTTGGGACTCCATGAGCAACACAAAGTCAAATCAGCAGTACCCAAGGATTCTCTGAAGAGATACATTACCAAAGGAGTCCAGTCATCTCTGGTCACTGGATAGCGTCCATGTTTCACAACCATAAAGCAAGACAGGAAGCACCAGGACTCTAAAGAGTTGGACCTTTGTCCTTTTGCAGAGATATCAGGAGCACCACACACCCCTTTACAGCAACCTCATGACCCCCCATGCTCTCCCAATCCGTCTACTGACTTCATAGGAAGAGTTGCCAGAGACATGAATTGTCACTGCCGAGGTAAGTAAACCTCTCAACGAGGTTGACACTCTCTCCGCAGACAGACACACTGCTGATGGCCGTGCCCAAGAGGTCATTAAAAGCCTGGATCTTGGCATGGAAGGATTGGGGGAAATAAGCACTAATGAATATTTTCTCCTCCAATACGCTAGAAGGCAGCCTCCCTGGGTCAGGATTCCCACACGAACACCTGCAGAGCATGCTGGGACCTGTAGTCCCATGAGGCTGCCCTGTTGGGTTCTGTGGTAATTGCCTAGGGAGCTGATGGGATTCACAATCTCTAATTTAAGGCGCTTCCGATTGACCCAGGCTGTGCCATAGTACCGGAAGTACCTCTTGGTCCATAATAAAAGAGATGGCTCAATCTCATCCAGGCAACTTGGAGTCAGGTGTGGAGGATGGACAAATCTCATCTGGGATATGTGGAGGAGAAGACAGAGAAAGAGAAAGAGAGAAGAATTATACAGTGCATCCGGAAAGTATTCCCAGTGCATCACTTTTTCCACATTTTGTTATGTTACAGCCTTATTCCAAAATGGATTAAATTAATTTTTTCCTCAGAATTCTACACTCAATAATGACAATGTGAAAAAAGTTTACTTGAGGTTTTTGCAAATTTATTAAAAATAAAAAACTGAGAAATCCCATGTACATAAGTATTCACAGCCTTTGCTCAATACTTTGTCGATGTACCTTTGGCAGCAATTACAGCCTCAAGTCTTTTTGAATATGATGCCACAAGCTTGGCACACCTATCCTTGGCCAGTTTCGCCCATTCCTCTTTGCAGCACCTCTCAAGCTCCATCAGGTTGGATGGGAAGCGTCGGTGCACAGCCATTTTAAGATCTCTCTAGAGAAATTCAATCGGATTCAAGTCTGGGCTCTGGCTGGGCCACTCAAGGACATTCACAGAGTTGTCCTGAAGCCACTCCTTTGATATCTTGGCTGTGTGCTTAGGGTCGTTGTCCTGCTGAAAGATGAACTGTTGCCCCAGTCTGAGGTCAAGGTACATTGCTGCAGTCATCTTTCCCTTTATCCTGACTAGTCTCCCAGTCCCTGCCGCTGAAAAACATCCCCACAGCATGATGCTGCCACCACCATGCTTCACTGTAGGGATGGTATTGGCCTGGTGATGAGCGGTGCCTGGTTTCCTCCAAACGTGACACCTGGCATTCACACCAAAGAGTTCAATCTTTGTCTCATCACACCAGAGAATTTTCTTTCACATGGTCTGAGAGTCCTTCAGGTGCCTTTTGGCAAACTGCAGGCAGGCTGCCATGTGCCTTTTACTAAGGAGTGGCTTCCGTCTGGCCACTCTACCATACAGGCCTGATTGGTGGATTGCTGCAGAGATGGTTGTCCTTCTGGAAGGTTCTCCTCTCTCCACAGAGGACATCTTGGGCTGTGACAGAGTGACCATCGGGTTCTTGGTCACCTCCCTGACTAAGGCCCTTCTCCCCCGATCACTGAGTTTAGATGGCCGGCCAGCTCTAGGAAGAGTCCTGGTGGTTTCGAACTTCTTCCACTTACAGATGATGGAGGCCACTGTGCTCATTGGGACCTTCAAAGCAGCAGAAATTTTTCTGCAACCTTCCCCAGATTTGTGCCTCGAGACAATCCTGTCTCGGAGGTCTACAGACAATTCCTTTGACTTCATGCTTGGTTTGTGCTCTGACATGAACTGTCAACTGTGGGACCTTATATAGACAGGTGTGTGCCTTTCCAAATCATGTCCAACCAACTGAATTGACCACAGGTGGACTCCAATTAAGCTGCAGAAACATCTCAAGGATGATCAGGGGAAACAGGATGCACCTGAGCTCAATTTCGAGCTTCATGGCAAAGGCTGTGAATAGTTATGTACATGTGCTTTCTCAATTTTTTTATTTTAATAAATCTGCAAAAATCTCAAGTAAACTTTTTTTCACATTGTCATTATGGGGTGTTGTGTGTAGAATTCTGAGGAAAAAAATGAATTTAATCCATTTTGGAATAAGGCTGTAACATAACAAAATGTGGAAAAAGTGATGTGCTGTGAATACTTTCTGGATGCATTGTATTTGGTTTATGTCACTTTTGGTGCCTTAGTATAAGGAATTTTTCTTAATAAACCTTTATATTAATAAACCTATTTATATCGAGACTTGTGTCCATAAGGTTGTCTCTAGAGCTTGAGGTGCTGGCAGCGCCTACTAGTGGACACAGTATATTTTTCCTTACACCTCAACATTTGAGTGTTTAGAGTAATCACAGTGCCCTCCATAATGTTTGGGACAAAGACACAATTTTCCTTGAATTACCCCTCGCTCTTTTCATTTTGTTCTTAGGTCCATGTCGGTCAGTTTTCTTTTCTGCATCAATCTGGAATTCACAATCGGTGTGTTAAGGTGAATTGGTGGAGTAAGGATTATTTTTAGGGTTGGGGTGCAGTAAGTAAATGTCCTGTTAGTTCTATTACAGTGCCTGAACAATCTTATCAGGAAAGCCTGCTCCATCACAGGGCATACACTGGACATATTAGAAGCTGTTGTGGAAAAAGAGGATGGTGGCAAAATAGGATGCCAACAAGAAAAATCCCTTCTGTTGCCTCTAGGAGGCGCTCTATTCGAACACATTTAGCCATGGTGAACTAAGCAGCGGTTCTGGGGTCTTTTCTGCCCACTGCTATTAGGCACTTCAATGCTTCCACCCAATGTACATGTTACGTTTAATGTTATATATTTATTGACGTTTTAATGGATTGATTGATGTTATATTATCTGTCCTGTGAGTCTATATCCTTGTTTTTTATGTTTCTGCTGGTGTATGCATCAGAATTTCACCCTTGGTATTAATAAAGTTTATGTAATCTAAACTAATCTAATTGCATTACTCAGACCTGTGTTATTGTATGAAGAAGTCGGGAGTGGCAGAGAAGTACTTAAGAGTTGTACAGGATATGTATGAGGGAAGTGTGACAGTGGTGAAGTCTACGGTAGGAGTGACGGAGGTGGGATTATATCAGGGATCGACTCTGAGTCCTTTCTTATTTGCAATGATGATGGACAGGTTGACAGAGGAGATTAGACAGGAGTCCCCGTGGACTATGATGTTTGCTGATGACATTGTGATCTGTAGCGATAGTAGGGAGCAGGTTGAGGAGACCCTGGAGAGGTGGAGATATGCTGTAGAGAGGAGAAGAATGAAGGTCAGTAGGAACAAGACAGAATATATGTGTGTAAATGAGAGGGAGGTCAGTGGAATGGTGAGGATGCAGGGAGTAGAGTTGGCAAAGGTGGAGGAGTGTAAATACTTGGGATCAACAGTACAGAGTAATGGGGATTGTGGAAGAGAGGTGAAAAAGAGAGCGCAGGCAGGGTGGAATAGGTGGAGAAGAGTGTCAGGAGTAATTGGTGACAGACAGTTATCGGCAAGAGTAAAAGGGAAGGTCTACAGGACGGTAGTGAGACCAGCTATGTTATATGGGTTGGAGACACTGGCACCGACCAGAAAGCAGGAGACAGAGCTGGAGGTGACAGAGTTAAAGATGTTAAGATTTGCATTGGGAGTGACAAGGATAGACAGGATTGGAAATGAGGACATTAGAGGGCCAGCTCTCAGAGAGGTGAGATTGCATTGGTTTGGACATGTGCAGAGGAGAGATGCTGAATATACTGGGAGAAGGATGCTAAGGCTAGAGCTGCCAGGTAAGAGGACAAGAAGAAGGCCTAAGAGAAGGTTTATGGATGTGGTGAGAGGGGACATGCAGGTGATTGGTGTAACAGAACAAAATGAAGAGGACAGGAAGATATGGAAGAAGATGATCCACTGTGGTGACCCCTAACAGGAGCAGCCAAAAGAAAAAGAAGAAGATGGAGGTTCTTTCATAGATTCTAAAGGCAAGATGAAAGAATATCCTGGAGATCAAGAAGCTACAAAAGGTTTTCACATATTACCATATTGGAGATAATAGATATTTCAGCCATCAATCACTAGATCTTCTGTGATTTCCCAGATCTGCTCTAGACAACTGGAAGGTTTCTCCTGTATTTATCTGAATTTTTATTACATTTATTGTGTCTCCCGCAGCCATAAGTCTTCCAGGCTATAGTGCAGAGAAGCACCCCCACAGCTAGGTACTGCCATCTTCATGCTTCACAGTATACAAAGTGAGGCATAGCATTTAACACTGAGGCCAGAAAGATCAATTTTACTCTCAACAGACCATAGAATATTCTCCTACTTGCCTTCTGGCAAACTCCAGTCCGGAGATGATGTGAATGTTGTTCAGCAGTGGATTTTCTATTTTTTTTCTTTTCTTTGCTGTTCCCCATAGGGTCTCAGTTTGGCAAGTGTGATCACCGCCACTTTCTCATTGTTTAAGGCTACCACTCTGTGCTTATTGCCGGACTCCTTTATTTGTGTCCTTTTCTATAATATTTAGCTTTAGAGGACATCCTTTTCTCCAGAGATTCACAGTTGAGCAACATTTGCTTCTAAAAAAGGTCTTTAGGGCTTCACCAATTTCCTCATACCCTTTGCCTGATTGATGCTTTTAATCAACATAACCCAAATTACTGTTCAGAATATGTTTTTTTTTTGTTTGTTTTTATAATGTGATGTTTGATAGGCCGCTTGAAAACTATTATGTGAATTGTAAAAATGTGCATGACTGGTTTGTGGAAATGAGCCATTGCAAAGAATACTTACAGGATCATCTATTTCCTGTTTCTGAGATTATTTATAATAAATAATTAATGGAATTTAATTATTTTTTTTGTTAAGTTGCCTTGAGTTAAGAAAAAAAGTAAGTTTAATATGTTGTTTTCATATTCCAATAAGATACATTGTACAAAAGAATGAGGGTAAATATGTTTTCTGTCCACTCTACAGTCAGTAGTCATGGAAAAAGACAATTTTACCTCAGGGATTAACAAATTATATCAAATCAAAAATCAAAAATGGGAAAAATGTGTTTTTTGTATGTCTGCACCCTTTGTTTCTTTCTATTAAAGGCACCTAAACTGATTCATCTGATTTCATCTCCGCAACAAGAATGATAATGGGAAAGGACCAATAGGAAACATGCATTGCCAGGAAGGGGAGGAGTCCAGTTAGGAACAGAAGTGTTAAATACAGTGCTGGAAAGAAATGCAAAATGGAAAAAATGAGTAACAGCAGTAAAGAGATAAAGAGATATATTTATATACAGACTTCCTTATTACCGCTAAAGCAAAGTCCACCAGGATTGTTGATCACTTGGAAGAAAATTCAGAAGCTTGACTAAACTCTACAATACAGGTATGCACCACATAACACCCACAACACGTTCTGTGAAATAGATTAGAGTTCTGTGATTTGGACGTTTTGAAACCAAAGTACTTAGCAAAGCTACATGGGATATTGTAGTGTACCTTGTGACGATGTGGGTTCTGCTCCATGCTCCCTATCTGGCTTCTGGGTAGCTCTCGAATTCGACACCGTCGGTAATGTCACCGATGAGCTAGACAGTGAAGACATCAACAATGAAGCAAGGGGATGGTGCAGAAAGTGCAAACTGTTTTTATTTAAAGCAAAACCAAAAACAGCGTCCAAATAAATGAATGCAGTGTCTCAAATAGTTCTTAAATAAATAATCCGTTAAAACAGGTGAACTGTGGAGGTTAATATCCAATAAATACATCCTTTTAAAACGAGGTTAAAATGATAATGGCTGGAAATAGTCTTGTCTTAAAACTCCGATACTTTCTTCGTTCTACTGGCGGCTCCCCTGCTTCTCCCATACGGGCCCCGCAACAGGGGAGTCGCCCTACCAGGAAATGCAGCTCCCTTCAATTCTGGTCTGGTAGCCTTAGGGCTCATTTATACTTCACGCTCAGAACGCGTACGTGCCCGCATCATGGCCACCACGCGTTCTGAGCGTTCATTTGATGCGTCCTCTGAGCAGGTCCCCAGAAATTAACGCGACGCGTGCGCGAGTTGCAGTACCAGCAAAAAGTCGGGGGGCGCAGTGTGCTAAAAGTTGGAATGTGACGTCAGAGTCTCTGTTTACTATCTACATGTGACAGAAAGCCGCTTTGCGGATCCTACGAGATCGGTGTGCACGCTTTGATATTTGATAAATGGTTCAATGTGGTGAAGCAAAATGCCGACATACAGATGTATTTGTGGTGCTTTTATATTCAAGCGTCGCATATTCCCGATCGTAATGACACGATACGTTTTAAAATTCTCATATACTGTGCCTTCTTTTATTCTAGGGCTTCCTCTGCTCCTGACAGCAGCGAATCGCCAGCAATAGATCGCCACACTGAGCACATTAAATGTATGATATTCCAACTCTCTGCACAATTAGAATCCTTAGATTTATACTTGATATCACTTTCATGATGAAAAGCATTAAAGTATGCGCAGGTGCTGGTCATAAAATTAGAATATCATGACAAAGTTGATTTATTTCAGTAATTCCATTCAAAAAGTGAAACTTGCATATCAGATTCATTCATTACACACAGACTGATGTATTTCAAATGTTTATTTCTTTTAATGTTGATGATTATAACTGACAACTAATGAAAGTCACAAATTCAGTATCTCGGAAAATTAGGATTTTTAGAAATGTTGGCCAACTGAAAGGTATGAACATGAAAAGTATGAGCATGTACAGCACTCAATATTTAGTTGGGGCTCCGTTTAGCCTGGATTACTGCAGCAATGCGGCGTGGCATGGAGTCGATCAGTCTGTGGCACTGCTCAGGTGTTATGAGAGCCCATGTTGCTCTGATAGTGGCCTTCAGCTCTTCTGAATTGTTGGGACTGGCGTATTGCATCTTCCTCTTCACAATACCCCATAGATTTTCTATGGGGTTAAGGTCAGGCGAGTTTGCTGGCCAATCAAGAACAGGGATACCATGGTCCTTAAACCAGATACTGGTAGCTTTGGCACTGTGTGCAGGTGCCAAGTCCTGTTGGAAAATGAAATCTGTATCTCCATAAAGTTCGTCAGCAGCAGGAAGCATGAAGTGCTCTAAAACTTCCTGGTAGACGGCTGCATTGACCTTGGACCTCAGAAAACACAATAGACAAACACCAGCAGATGACATGGCACCCCAAACCATCACTGACTGTGGAAACTTTACACTGGACCTCACGCAACGTGGATTCTGTGCCTCTCCTCTCTTCCTCCAGACTCTGGGACCTTGATTTCCAAAGGAAATGCAAAATTTACTTTCATCAGAGAACATAACTTTGGACCACTCAGCAGCAGTCCAATGGCGAGACGCTTCTGACGCTGTCTCTTGTTCAAGAGTGGCTTGACACAAGGAATGCGACAGCTGAAACCCATGTCTTGCATACGTCTGTGTGTGGTGGTTCTTGAAGCACTGACTCCAGCTGCAGTCCACTCTTTGTGAATCTCCCCCACATTTTTGAATGGGTTTTGTTTCACAATCCTCTCCAGGGTGCGGTTATCCCTATTGCTTGTCCACTTTTTTCTACCACATCTTGTCCTTCCCTTTGCCTCTCTATTAATGTGCTTGGACACAGAGCTCTGTGAACAGCCAGCCTCTTTAGCAATGACCTTTTGTGTGTTGCCCTCCTTGTGCAAGGTGTCAATGGTCGTCTTTTGGACAACTGTCAAGTCAGCAGTCTTCCCCATGATTGTGTAGCCTACAGAACTCGACTGAGAGACCATTTAAAGGCTTTTGCAGGTGTTTGGAGTTAATTAGCTGATTAGAGTGTGGCACCAGGTGTCTTCAATATTGAATCTTTTCACAATATTCTAATTTTCCGAGATACTGAATTTGGGACTTTCATTAGTTGTCAGTTATAATCATCAACATTAAAAGAAATAAACATTTGAAATACATCAGTCTGTGTGTAATGAATGAATCTAATATACAAGTTTCACTTTTTGAATGGAATTACTGAAATAAATCAACTTTGTCATGATATTCTAATTTTATGACCAGCACCTGTATATTACATTTTACAGATAAATCGGTAATTTCATTTAAATAATGAATAATGTTAATAGGACAGAGTGGTGGCTCTGAGGCTAGGGATATGCACTGGCAATTGGAAAGTTGCAGGTTTGAGTCTGTAAATGCCAAAAAGGGACTCGGCTCTGTTGGGCCCTTCAGCAAGGCCCTTAACCTGCAATTGCTGAGTGCTTTGAGTAGTGAGAAAAGCGCTATATAAATGCAAAGAATTATTTTTATTAACATTACACACATGGGGTGACACAGTGGCAGAGCGTTAGCGCTGCTGTGTTGCAGGGAGTCACGTTGCTGGTATTCCTTTCCTGGAGTTTGCATGTTTTCCTGCTGGGTTTCCTCAGTGTGCTCCAGTTTCCTTCCAAAGTTATGCAGATTTGGGGATTTGGTGCCGCTAAAATGACGCTAGTGTATGTGTGTGCTTGTATTCACCTTGTGATGAGCTGAGGCATTGTCCAGGGATTATTTCTCACTTGTGCCCAATGCTTGCTGGAATGGACACATCCCTGGATTTAATCAATAAACATCCTTTTCAGAGATATTGCGGTAAGGTATTATCGGAATTTAATGGATGTTCTAGGCAATTCACAACACAGAGAAGCTGAACATGTTTCTCACCGTGATAATATCTCGCACTGCCACCTGGCGGATTCCTCCAGATTTACGTAAAGTACACGCGCAAGTATAAACACTTCAACGCTTGCGTAGCAGGAGCATCTGCTGCAGCATGCGTCGCGTCGTGTGAAGTACAACTCCGGCCTTACAATCCCTGGTTACGTAGCCGGACCGAGACTTGGGTTCCCTCCCCAGCGGCCAGGGTGCTCACGCTGGGGCTCAAGCCGCTTCCTTCAACAGCCAGCCGACTCCTCTGCTGGTGACTCTAGCTCCTCCAATTTGCTCTGCTGGAGTGCCCTCTTCAATCCTCTGGGCCTCTCCTACCAGCTGCATTACCGTCAATAAATCTACCTTCGCTCTCACTCTCACACACCGGCTTTCTCCTCCCTGCCACCTTCTTCTCACTTCTAACCTCCATTCTTTTCTTTTTAATCTCTTTTCTCCCCTCCAGCTTCTATTATATATTATGGGGACGTGGATCAGGGGTGGCGCTTAGCAGCTCCCGGCATCAATTATGGATGTGGACGACTCCTCACTTGTGCACTTAAGCACTTATATATATATATATATATATATATATATATATATATATATATATATATATATATATATATACATCCATCCATTTTCCAACCCGCTGAATCCGAACACAGGGTCACAGGGGTCTGCCGGAGCCAATCCCAGCCAACACAGGGCACAAGGCAGGAACCAATCCCGGGCACGGTGCCAACCCACCGCAGGACACACACAAACACACCCACACACCAAGCACACACTAGGGCCAATTTAGAATCACCAATCCACCTAACCTGCATGTCTTTGGACTGTGGGAGGAAACTGGAGCGCCCGGAGGAAACCCACACAGACCCGGGGAGAACATGCAAACTCCACGCAGGGAGGACCCGGGAAGCGAACCCAGGTCTCCTAACTGCGAGGCAGCAGCGATACCACTGCGCCACCATGCCGCCCTATATATATATATATATATATATATATATATATATATATATATATATATATATATATATATATATATATATATATATATATATATAATATATAAATAGATAGATAGATATACACACACACACATATATCCGTGCACATCTCATTCTGTAACTAATACATGGTCATAAATGGGTGGCAGTAAACTGTCTGGAACAGGGCACATCCCATTGCAGGACCCTATAGATATTTTAAGTAGGAGCTCAGTCCTATTCAGCAAGACAATATTTCATTTTTGCCTGATTAAAAAAGTTTAAAAAAGTTAATTTTGGTACACTACTCCATTTACAGAAGGAAATGTTTGCAAAGCTAAATTTGTTTATTGCTTAGATGTTCTGTCATAAGGCCCCTTGCTTCTTCGGTTAAACTGAAAACATCTGCAGGCGGTATGCTGTTCATTAATATACTGGTCTTTTTTAAAATAAAAGCCAGCACGATTAGCACAACTTCCTTGCCTTACAAGGGGAACAACAGTATAAGAAGAAACATTACAGACGTTGCTCAACTTTTTGATTTATGGGGTGGTTTTGAAGCTTCCGCTGTGAACTGTGAACATACATTTAGTTTATTAAATCAAATCAAAGTCTCTCAACAGACTGGAGGTTACCCTTTTGGACTAGCTTATGAGAATAAAATCCTTCCTCTTGTCAATTCTGACAGAATATTACATTACTGCCAACGGAGAAAGACAGCAAGTCAGGTGCTAAATTGATCCTCAACAGTTAAAACCCATCAACAGTCTATTCTTTGTTATTTTATATTGCTTTATTTTCTGGATGTGTGCAATTTAGAATGTGATGCCTTGACAGCAATGTATATGAGTTGGTCCATGTGTGAGTTGATTTGCTGAGTTATTGGAGTATTTATCAAGCATAACTGTAACACTTTATAGCTTGTAGTATATTTTTGATCTATGAATGTGTACTCATGCAAAGTATGAAAGTAAGTCCAGCAAATACACACAGCACTCCTAGAAACATGCTAACCGGCTCTGACTGAGTCAGCCGCTGTGCTACTACACTGTAAGCAGCCAGCTTTCTATAGCAGGGGGTCTTCCGTTATGGCCCTGGAGGGCTGCAGTGGCTGTAGGTGTCATTCCAAACAGCTTCCTAAGTAGGAGACAGTGCTTGATCACATATGGAACTTGATTTTGAACAACATGGCTTTTTAGTGCTTTCATTCTTCCAAGACAAATCTTGGTAATTTAGATTTTCCATTTCTAAGAACACTATCCATACGTGTTCTGTCTTGGTAGAGTTCTCTGTTACTCTGCTTTCCCCTTTTGTAGTCCACTTAGACTCCTAAATCCTTCTCATTTGATTTTCAGACAACCCATTGTGTATTCAAACCTACCATTTTATTAATTATCAGTTTCACTGTTCACAGGTTGGTGTCATGGGGAATATTAATTTTATTGAAGTACCAAAGATGCCAAAGCTGTTTGCGATGCACTGTTGATAGTGTATGTCTTGGAGCACATACTACCACAATAAATAGTTCACTAAATTGGGGAGGGGGGTAGTCTATCACTCCCCTACTTGGACAAGCTTAACTAATCTTACTACGACCTACGAGTATCACAACCCTGACCATGTCTGCAGACCAGTTTGGGTCGTGGCCCACAGTTTAAGAAAAATTGCAATAGTTGAACAAGCAGGTTAGGAAAACAGATGAATGAATGAATAGATTTGAAAGTGCGTATGAATATTTTATCCACGAGAAAATCATTTTTCACAAAACGTTACCTTAGTATAAGGTGATGATCCAAACTGAATATTCTGTAACCATCCACACATTTCATTTTAGACATTGAAGTATAGTTAAATAGAAGCATATGTTAAATATTTGTTGCATGAGAGTTACCATGAGAGGTGCCATCATGCTCACTATGCTTTACATTTTCCTTTCTTACAACTGAAGTCACCATCTTGATGAGCATGTGCTATTATAGCATTTTGTGTCTGCGTGTTTGTTTGTTTTTTTTTTCACCCAATTATCCATAGGCATCACCTTATGAAATATTCAAATATTTGCCCCTTTTCCTCCTCTTTCTCAGGGGATCATTTAAGAGTCTACAGCTTCATTTTTAAAACAGCCTAGAGCAAAGGTGACTTCTAGTGAGCGCCATGCTTTTATTTGGCTCCTGGAGTTGTGTACATGCTCCAATTGTAAATGTAAAAGCTGATGCTACAGAAGATTTGCTTGCCATATCAATGCGGGAATAAAAACCCGAAACAGATAAAAATTAAATGGAGTAACATGGTGGTACGGAGGTTAACCCTATAGCTTGCAGCAGCATGGACCAAGGCTTTAAACACTGAAGGTGAAGATTGTGTTTGGATTTTATACATTTGTTTCATGCTTGCATGGAGTTTCTGTGGGTACATAAATTCAAATTCATAAATGCTAGAGGACTGAATTATTTGGCATTTCTAAACATATACACTACTAGCTGAATACCTGTGCTTCGCAACAGGAAACATGTGTTCTAAAATATACAGAGTGACAGGATACGTCCTGTAAAGCTCATAAGGCAAGATGTAGCACATATATGAAAAAAATGAGTTACTAATTATTTCTTGAAATGGTTTACTCAAATATAAGCTGTTTTAAGTATAGAAGACTTAAAGAATGATGATGATCAAAACTTGTTTTGGACTAAAGCCCCAGTGATCCCATCACCACCCCTGGTATTATTTAGTAACCAGACCACATATGTTTTTTTTTTATTATTAATTTTATTGTAATCATTCCATACATATAGATCAATTTTTACAAAAGATAGGACTGAAAACAAATCAGACCCCACCCCTGAGAAGGAGAGCATGGCCAAAGGAGTAATACTTAAGGCTTGTAAACATGCCTAAATTATTGAGTTTAATAGGGCAAAAAAAGATAAATGGAGAAGGAAAAGAAAATTTTTCTTATCCTAAAATATTATTGATTAAGTCCTGCCAGGTTTTGAAAAAATTCTGTGCAGATCCCCTAACTGAGAATTAGATTTTTTCCAATTTCAAATAATATAAAACATCGGTTTCCCACTGACTTATTAGAGGAGAGTTAGGATTCTTCCAATTTAACAAAATCTGCTAAATTTATTTTTTAATAAAAATAGATGAAGGTGAATGTTATAATATTAATTTATAAATTAATATATTAATTAATAATATTAATATTTATAATTATAATTTATATATATAAATTAATTTATTATTATTATTATTATTATATAATTATTATAATATAATTATATAATATTTTATATATATATATATATATATATATATATATATATATATATATATAATATTAATTTATGAAAATTGATTTTCAAGGGGTTTTTAAGATCATAAAAAAATTACAAATCCTAAGCAATCTACCAAACCTGAAAACAAAAATCAAAATCAAAAATAACATTGTCATTTATGTAGACTGTAATAGATTAAGATAATCCCAGGGATCTTACCACCGCCACTGAAAACAATCCATGGAGTAAACATCCATCCACTTTCCAACCCGCTGAATCCGAACAAGGAGTCTGCTGGAGCCAATCCCAGCCAACACAGGGCAGGAACCAATCCCGGGCAGGGTGCCAACCCACCGCAGGACACACACAAACACACACTAGGGCCAATTTAGAATCGCCAATCCACCTAACCTGCATGTCTTTGGAATGTGGGAGGAAACCCACGCAGACACAGGGAGAACATGCAAACTCCACACAGAGAGGACCCAGGAATCGAACCCAGGTCCCCAGGTCACCCAACTGCGAGGCAGCAGCGCTACCCACTGCGCCACTGTGCCACCCATGGAGTAAACAGCCTATGTTTTAAGAACCTAGTACTTCTTTGTACACTACATTCTTCGTTTTCCCCTCAGGCTGGAGGATGACCAGGCCATCAGGGGAACTTACTCTAGAACAGGCCACGTACCACTGGCCATGGGAGAAACAGTCACTCCTCAAATCCACGCCAACCATTTTCAAACTTTGCCCCTGAGCTTTGTTTATGGTCATGGCGTAGCAGACTTTCACTGGGAACTGCAGCCTTTTAAACTGAAAGGGGTAGTTTGACGGGATTGGGGGAATGCGGGAAATGAAGACTGTTTTACCCTGTCCGATGCCTGTAAATATTGTTGCTTCAATGACATGTTTGTGTAGAGCCATCACCTGCAGCCTGGTACCATTGCACAACTTAGGAGGATTGAGGTTGTGCAGGAGTATTATGGGAGCGGTTTCGCACTTGGACCACAAAATGTTTAAAACCATTTCTTAGCGAGGACCTATGGGCCAAAGGTAACTAACATTCCAAATTTCAAGTCCTCATGGTTTGGGAGATTTCGTGATGAGTGAGTCAGTGGTATTTGGCTTTTATATATATAGATGAGTGAGTGTGGGACAGTGTGCCCTACCATGAAGTGGCACTTTGCTGTCTTGTGCTGGCATGTCACAAGCCCAAAATTAGATTAAGAGAGTTTCAGAAAATGGATGGATGGGTTCAGATTTATGTTCTGTTGTGGGACGCTCCATGTTTGAGTCCCATACCACATTCTGAACTGCATGGAACAGTATAGATGAACATAAAACACTTTTGCTTTCTTTCAACACACTTAGTGTATGCATACTAATGCAAACTGTAAGAGAAAGACAAGGGGTGCCACCCTAGAAACCCCTTATAATTGAATGACCGTAAATAAAGAAAAAAATATGCAATAATTGTGGAAACGTCTTCACTCAAGTTCATAATACAACTGGCTCAAGATGGTGGATCTTCTAGAAGGAAGTGTTGGGTCCAGACATGGGGAGAACATGCAAACTCCACGCAGGGAGAACCTGGGAAGCGAACCCGGGTCTTCTAACTGCGAGGCAGCAGCGCTACTCACTGAGCCACCTGATCCAAAATCAACTTTTCAAAACAAGGTAAAATAAAAATGAAATTAGAAAACAAAATTTAAAAAAAAAAAAGAAAGAATTAAGTAAAATTATATGTTGTGGTCGGGTGCAAGAATGTCTGCGCCACACACTAAGAAAATTTGCAGCACCAACCGGGTTGTCCCGTTTATTGTCTGAATACGCAACAACAAAACAAAAGGCAATGCTCTTTTAGCTTGTATTCATTCCCGTTATGCGGATTTCCACTTAAAGAAATGAGGCATATCTGAGTAATTAGCCAAAGTCACTTGTGGTAGCAGATCTCCGTCCCGGGGAGTTGCTCATGCCAATAATGACACCCTTCCTTCTGGGAGGTTCAGGTTTTCATGGAGACTTAGCCGGAAGGGGTGAAGTCAGCTGCCCTCACTGGGCGGCGTCTCAGCACTGTGGGGAAAGAAAGAGATGACAGTGTTAGCAGTAGTACCTCCTCCCGTACCGGCGGGTTATTACATACATCGATAAAACCTGTGAGGAGGTCCTACAACCCACATGAGTGACAATGTATAAAACGTTAATAATATTATAGTGCCCGTTTGGGTGGAGTACAAGACAATGCCACTACAGTTTAAATAATCTGCAGTAGATTCATAGCGCATGCAGCTAGCTACCCATGCCAGGGAAGAGTTGCAGTAGTCTAAATGTGACAAGGCCAAAGCCCGAACCAGAAGTTGTGCTACATACTTGATCAGGTATGGCTTGATCTTGTGGATGTCATACTGAGTGAATCTACAAGAGTAAGAGACAGTTACAGTGTGATCAGTGAAGGATATCATGTCATCAATCACCCCTAGGTGCTGTACTGACTTGTAGGTGTTAGTGATAATAAGCCAAGCTTTACAAGGAAAGGGTGTTTAATAGACAAGACTAGCTCTTTATTTGACAGGTTGAGCTGGAGACGATGTTCTTTCATCCAATTTTAGATATTAGTCAAACAAGCCAATAGCCTACCTGATACCATGTGGTCCTCTGGAGTGAATGACAGGTATAGCTGCATACCATCGGCATAGCACTTATGTGAGAATCCATGGGTTTGGAAGATAGGGCTTAGTGAGATGGTGTACAAGGAGAAGAGACAAGGACCCACCATCGATCCTTGGTTCCTCCAGTTCTCTTCCCTCATCTCAAGAAATGCTAGTTAAAATACCTGTTGTCTCTAGATTGGAACTTTATGGGTGTGATGTGAACTGGCCTTGCAGTGGACTGGTGTTCTGTTCAGTGTTGGCTCCTGCCTGGCACCCAGTATTGTAAGCTTAGCCTCCGGAAGTGGGTTGGACAATAATATTTAATGGGGTCATGAAGACATAGTGGTAAGTATTGAAATCTCATATCTCCTGTGACCTGGCTTGGTCACTTTGAGTTCTTGGCTTGTGCATTTCATATTATTTGTGGCAAGGGTTATCTCCAAATCCTTTGGTCTCCACTCACATCCCAACAATGTGCATGTTGGATCAACTGGCAGACTAAATTGATTCAAAATTACCAAATTTAGATGCCATCTGAGCCATAAAAGGACAGGTATACCATCCAGAGTTGGCCTCGGCCTTCTGTGGAATTCGATTAGAGCAAGCTTTGGCGTCATATGACCCTGTAATAGAAATAAGCAGGTCCCAAAGATGTATGGATAATTAATGTTTAGATTTTCTTTTTTTTATCAGAATACTTGCTGATGTCAAAGAAACATCTGATAATGCAATCAATCATTCATGCTCTTCACAGCAGGCAGTCATGGCTACTCCTTAACTCCACATCCCTACAATGTCATGCCCCAAAATGCTTGTTCACGCTCTTTATCCCCTATAAACCTGTCAAGCGCCGAGAGGTCTACTGAAGCCAACATCTTTGATATTTGCCAGCCTAGTTACACTAAATTACGCCAATGTTTATTTAGCTTTCTGGCACTCTCTCTCTAAATCTCTTCTGGGACTCTTGGTGAAGCTCCTTTTCTCTTCTCTAGCTAAATAGTTCACCATCGCGTACAGAAAATTGACCCCTGTATTGAAAAGATAACAAAATATAACATACTTAAATTTGCTTAAACCAATTCAGGTTCATGGAGGTAGAGAGTCTAGTTTGGGTGCACCAGGCTCTAAGCTACAACAGCCTAAGGTGCCACTCCACCACAGGGCCCATTTACGCAGATGCCTGGAAAATTTAGATTTCCCAATGATTCTAAAGTACACTCTAAAAAGAGAAAAAGGGCTCTTTTTGATTTAAGGTAATTTTAGTAGTTGTAATGAACTATATTAATGTTTGTTCACCTAACGTAATTTTTTGCTTTACTTCAAATTGAAAAACCTTGCTGTCGCGTAATGTAACTTCTTCTATTTATTCTAAAGCAAAAGATTGCTTTGGAGACCTTGCCGGCTCCGACCCCTGTGATGTCACGTCTGGGCTCGCACCAATGGCAGAAGACCTACATGAGCCCGACCCCTTTGACTTCACTTCCTGTCTTCCCCTTTAAAAGCTTCCACCTTTTCCCTATTCCCTCAGTTCTGTTTTGGACTCGGTTTTGTGCACAGCAGTGCTATCAATAATCTCGATTTGCAGCCAGGAAACCAAATACACGGGTGGCTGCCCCAAACCTTGCTATGGCTCTTTGTGGCTTTTTGTGACAACACATACATATATATTGTCACACACGTGCACATGGGAGGCAGCTAGAGGGCTTAAATAATAGTAGTACCATACCAGACCAGGGGTTGGCGAGCTGCACTAACTTTCTCTCTCCATCCTCTGCAGACTATCCTCGGAAAATCACATTAAGTACCAGCACCATAGATGACGTCACTTCCAGTACTGATGCCATGGATGATGCCACTTCCAGGATTGACGACACCATTTCCGGTTCTGGTCCAGATGACGTAATTTCCGGTCACAGCCTTTAAAGCCACCATTAAAACTAGCTCAAATCAGTTTTGTTTTGGACTCCAACCTGTAACCAACTCAACAAAACTAACCATTTTGCACCCAAGTCATAATATATGGGTGGCTGCCCCAAACCTTTTCGATGTCTGTGGACTGTTATTGTGACTATATATATATATATATACTGTTTTTACTCGTGTAAGATGCACATCCTAATTTTTTCAAAACACGTTTTGCCCCGTGTATGACACGCATTGTGATTGTATAGGAAGCGTTTAGGGCATGTTTTGCATGAAATGCCCTTCTGTTTTTGTTGCATGACGAAAGTTTTTCTTTCTTCCGTCGCCAGTCTCGAACACATGACTCTGGAACACTGTACTTGCTACCTGCTGCCCGATTTCCTATCTTCTCTGCTTCCAAAATCACTTTTAGTTTCTCTCCCAACCGTGCAGGAGCATAAACGCTTGCTACTATCCATGAAGAATGACGACACCAAACTGATTCAAAAACAAGAGCGCAAGCGAGAGAGAGAGAGAGAGCGAGAGAGAGATAGAGAGAGAGATTGAGCGAGAGAGCCCAAGCAGAAGAAGTAAACATTACAGAAGAAGTAAGGTAAACATTTCCTCGTGTATGACGCGCACCTGATTTTCTAATGCTAATTTTCGGGAAAAAATGTGAGCGTGGTACATGCGTAAATACGGTATATATATCTTACTATATAAAAGCGGTCGGGATTGTCCTTCCATCCCGTGAGTGCAAAGTGTAGCGGTATTCTGCTTATCACAGACTTACTACTTGCGGCTTGTGGTACGAAGCGACGCAATGTGAGCAGAGTTCTGGTGCTCCCATCGTTCCCTTGCTTTTGTGCGTGATGCGCTGGAAAAATAGACAAAATTATGTCTCTGGAAATAATTAATGTTGATGGAGGACAAATGCCACACCGCGTAGTAAATATCAGGGGAGATGGTACTTGCTTATTCTCATCTATAGCTTATTTAGTGCATGAAACTCCGTCTTTAGTGGTACAGATTCGGGCTGACATTGTACGACATGTTTTAAGTAATTGGTCAAGGTTTCAGCCATTTGCAATGATGCCATCAGGAATCTCTTATACAAATGAGCTTCAGTATCTCACTGAATACTGCTGTAATATTTTGAAAAGCAACTTTGCAGCCAGGAAACCAAATTATACGGGTGGCTGCCCCAAACCTTTATATGACTCTGCCTCGAGTTTGTGACTATATATATATATATAGAATTTAAATAAGTTGGCATTACAGTGAATACAATAATGGACAAAATTTTAATTTGAGTTCATCCATTCATTATCCAACCCGCTATATCCTAACTACAGGGTGACGGGGGTCTGCTGGAGCCAATCCCAGTCAACACAGGGCGCAAGGCAGGAAACAAACCCCGGGCAGGGCGCCAGCACACCGCAGTTAATTTGAGATTTTAAAGAAATTTGGTTTGAGCTAAATACATTTTTTGCTTTTATTCAAGTTTTTGAAAAGTTAAAACAAACTCAAATGAATTAAATTTACTCAAATACTTTTTAAAATTTGAAAGAAATCAATTAAATTGCTTGTTACCTTGTGAAATAATTTATTTAGGTTGATCCAACAAAACATTTTTTACAGTGTATATGTCCTTGAAAAGTGGGAGGAAAAGTGGAAATCCCAGAGGAAAAATTGATGCAGGCAAAGGGAAACCAAGAACAAGATTTGAACTGCACTGCACTGCTCTACACCACCATACAGCCCAAGTAGGACGTGCGGGTCCTGCTCTATGCTCCCTCATCCAATTTTGGGAGTCTCTTGAACCCAGTACCGTCGGTAATGTAACCAGATGAGCTGTACAATGAGGACAAGTCACAATGGGAGCAAGGAGATGGTGAAAAAGGCGTTCAGTGCTTTTATTAAAAATAAATAAACAAAACCAAAACAGTGTCCACAGTGCAGTACCCAAAGTTAATAAATAAATAATCCATAAAAACGGGTGCAATAAGTGGAGTTTAAAAATCAATAAATAATCCGTTAAAATCAGCAGGCGGGAAGCAGTCCCTTTTTTAAAAACCCGGTGACTTCTCGTTTTAACTGGCGGCTCCCCTGCTCATCCCATACGGGGGTTACAATAAGGGAGTCACCGTACCTGCAGCTGCAGCTGCCCTTCTCCTACTCTGGTTGCCTTCCGTCCCCTGGCTATGTACAGCTGTCTCACTGGACCGAGACTCGGGTTCCCCTAATGGCCAGGGCGCTCACACTTGGGTTCACCCTCCCAAGCCTCACCGATTCCTACCGCCTTCTGCCGCCTTACGTAGTGAGCCGTCATCCTTCTTGGTCACTCCAGCTCCTTGCAAACGCTCAACTTGAGCGACCACTTCCAACTGCCTCCTCAAGTGTCGGCCACACACTCCTTCCAGGGCTCTACACTCAGCTGCCTGCTTCTCTGCAGTGAGCTCCTGGCATCAGTTATGGACATGGATGATCCCACACCTGTGCACTTCAGTGCTGCAACGCCCATGCCCACATTGCGCCACACCACCACACCCCATCCTTAAACCACAACTGTGCCAATTAAAAAACGGCCATCCGTTTAGAGCCGCGGACCCGCTATATCACACCCTTAGCTTTTTTTTCTCCAGTTGCTCACCTAAGCTGAGTGCTAAAACTGTATCTTCTTATACAGGGTGGGGCAGAAATTACTCCCACATTTCAAAGGGGGATTGAAAAAAAATGGTACGAGGTATCACCAAAAACTTTTTATTTCCCAAATGTAGATATAAAAAAGCTTTTTTACTTTAAGTTTTAAAAATTATATCGTCCAAATGGTGGCCTTGACGGCTGATACACATTTGGAGCCGTTCTTGGAAGTTTTCCACCACTCTCACTAGCATGTCGGGCGAAATTCCTTCAATTTCTTCTTGAATGGCCTCCTTAAGTTGGTCCAGGGACCGAGGACGATGTTTGAAAACCTCTGCCTTGAGGTACCCCCACAGAAAAAAGTCACAGGGACTTAAATCAGGTGAGCGCAGTGGCCACGGTCTGGAACACTTTCATTAGCACGTAAACCAAACCGCGTGCAAAACGCCCTCTGCGTCGCAGTTACAGATTCGCCATTTTTGAAAAAAGCCTCCTCTACAAAGCCTCGATGCTCATCCGACCACGTCATGGTGACGACTGAAAACTTTATTATGTACCCTACCTAACGGAATGGACCGCACCCCTCTACCTGCTTTGGGGACCCCACAGTGATTTTTCGAAATGCGGGAGTTATTACTGCCCCACCCTGTATAATACGCTACTGTGGCTGTCCGTTTGTCTGTTCAGGATTTTAAATCACTTGTAGCTCGCAAACCGTTTGAACTATTGACCTGAAATTTATAACACATATACTACGTGACATCTACTATCCGCTTTCATGGTGATGATTGACATCCAAGGTTATTCTTTTTTTTATTTTATTTTATTGTAGTACTAGTCATTAAGCCCATTACAATAACGGGCGCTAGAACAGTAGTGCATAAACATTAGTATGAACAGTCTATATTAAATGGTAAGGGACTTTAACCTCATTCTTTTTGTTGATCGTATTTTTCTTTCTTTCAGCCTTTCTTTTGTTGATGTTTACTTGCTGAGCTGACCGTTCTTCGTGGGCTGCCGTCGTGTATTGTGTGTCTTTAATTTTCTGTGACAGTAATACTGTCTTGTACGTCCGCTGGCTTGTACGTCCGTAATGTACCTTTAATTTTCTCTGCCGGTAATACAGGCGTGCGTGTCGGTAATATGCCTTTAATCTCCTCTGACAGTAATACTGGCTTGTATGTGGCTGTAATATGAGTCACTGTATTGTGTACCTTTAATTTCTTCTCGCAGTAATACTGGTTTGTATTTCCATAAAACGCCTCTAACTTTCTCTGACAGTAATATCGCGCATCGCACCGCACTCCGCGCATGCGCACTTCACCAGAAGACAAACACACACGGACACCTGGACGCACACAGGGATTTTATTAAAGAGGATCAACTCTCGGCCGTGTGGCGCATGTGTACGGGTGCTGTTCTCATCCCTACCACCTTCGCCGTCACTTCCCCTACCTCTTCATATCGTAAATCATTCGTGAGGCAGTTTGAAGACTTAAGTGCCAGCTTAAGTGAAAAATTAAGAAAACGTACTAAGTAATTGCAACACAAACACTGACTTAATCAGTTTTAACGCGAAAAGATGTCGATGGAAGAAGAGAAGAAGCGGGCCGCTAGGGTGGAGAAAAGAAGAGCTGCTCAGGAAGCAGCAAGCGCATCAACCTCTGAGCAAATGAATGATAAACGTACAGAGAAAGAAAGAGGATGAAAACTGTGAGTCAGGTGTATTCACTGCACGTTATCCTGCAGTCCGCCGTTACTGGTCCAAATATAATTCAAAGTATTTTATAAACATTTAAATAATCTTCATATATAACTTTAATCACAAAAGCACTGCAGACGCATGCACCTCTCATCATTGCGCTCCTGTTTAACTGTCAGAGTCCGAGAGACGCACTTTAAAAATATTAAAGTAAAAATAAGACACATTCATTAACACACGTTTTCTTATATAATACGCTACCGTGGCTGTCCGTTTGTCTGTCCAGGATTTTAAATCACCTGTAACTCGCAAACCATTTGACCTATTGACCTGAAATTTGGTGCACATATACTACGTGACCTCTACTGTCCGCTATCGGGGTGATGGTTTTTATTGCTCTTTTTATTTTTATGCAGCAGGGCGGCCGTGCAGCACATGTGTATGGGTGCCGTTCTCATCCCTACCACCTTTGGCCTCACTTCCTCTACCTCCTCATATCTTAAATAATTTTCGAGGCAGATTGAAGACTTAAGTGCCATCTTAAGTGAAAAATTAAAGAAAACATAACTAAGTAATTGCAACACAAACACTGACTTAATCAGTTTTAACGCGAAAAGAAGTCGACGAAAAAAGAAAAGAAGCGGGCCGCTAGGGTGGAGAAAAGAAGAGCTGCTCAGGTAGCAGCAAGCACCTCTGAGCAAACGAATGCTAAACATACAGAGAAAACAAACAAAGCTGACAACTCCAGTTTGAGTCACCCAAAGCAAATGCTTTGAATTTTGGACAGGAAAATAAATAACAAGCTGTTTAAGTTTACAGATGATACCAAGATGGATGGATTGGTATATATCGGTGGATTGGCTGAACGCACCCCAAGGAGATGCAGTCACTCCTCCGAAACCCCCTCTGAAATGGAGATACAATGGGAAACAAATGCAGTTTTTTTTTTTTTACCTCCTCTTTGCTCGATCAGCTGCTGGATTGCTGCTACTGCTGCTGCCGTGCTGTGTGATCTGCATCTCGTACGGTACTTCGAACATTTAAAAGCCTGTACAGCAGCTGTCCTTTTGTCTCACTGCCTTGTCTCTCTTCTCCCCGAGACATTCTCTGCTCCTGTTGGGTGTCCCGCTCCCGAGGCGTGTCCCTATGAAGAGGAAGATTTTGTTTTCTTTTAATTGAGAGACGAAACTGTCCCCTCTGACTCCACACAGAGCTCGATTCACTCCTGAAAGAGACTTCTGTTTGTTTGAAGTGTCTGAATAACGTTTCTATCTCTAAAATCTCCTGTATATCTGTGCAACTCTGTGACCCAAGCGTGACAGCGTATGTGGATTTCACTTTCACCAAACGACAAATCTTTTGATTCTCACAGATACGTCACTTCATTGGGAAGAAACACTACTTTTCCCTGATGGCAACACAAATTAGACGATCTACAAGTCTCCGGCTTTTTTAAAGTTTAAATCTGAACAATATATTCGATCTTTTTTCGCTGTTCCGTTATTTCACTGAGTAATAATTTCCGTTTGTTTGCACTAATGCGGTTACTATCATTTTTTTGAGACTTTCGAATTTTAGTACTTCCATTATCTCTAAACATGCTCTGCAGGTGTATTGCGCCAACGTTTTTGAATTCTTTACGACGTTCCACTTTGTCATTTACTCTTTGTCTTTTATTTCCGGTGTGGTTAAATCTCAAAGTCTCATCTCATGGGATGTGAAAGTATCTCTCTGAAAAAGTCCCAAGATTTTTTTATTATAATAGAGAGATATATACACATGCATTACAATATGCTCATACATTCACTGTGTGACCAATAGGGGGCGTTGCAGCACCCCACACCAGAGACACCACCACAATGACACAAGTCCAAGTTTAAATAAAAGGTTTATTATAATAAAGTATTATTAATATTATAAACCCATCCATCCATTTTCCAACCCACTGAATCCAAACACAAGGTCACGGGAGTCTGCTGGAGCCAATCCCAGCCAACACAGGGCACAAGGCAGGAATCAGTTCTGGGCGGGGTGTCAACCCACCGCAGAATATTATAAATCATTACAGATTTATATAATTTAATCATATATGATGATTTAATAATTTTATATCATTAAATCATTTAGACAGCATACAGACTTGGGCAGATTTGTGGCCGGTCAGAATCAGATTTTTTGGCCAAGTATGCACGCGAACAAGGAATTCGACTCCGGTTTTGCTGACTCTCCAATTATAAATTACATAATCGACATACACACGACAGTTAACACACCTGAGATAAAAATAACATGAGTAAATGTAAAGTATTACATGTAGGAAGTAAAAATGGTAGGTTTGAATACAAAATGGGCGATCTGAAAATCGAGACTACACCTTATGAGAAGGATTTCAGAGTCATAGTGGACTCAACACTGTCAACTGCCAGACACTGTCCTGGATTCAAGTTTGGACACATTGGTTTTCACTTTTCCTGCCAGTTGTTGCATCCCATTGTAGCTGCCCCGAGTATTATATTTTGTCATTATATACAAACACAATTTGTAATTATTGCAGGTTAGGTGCATTGGTGATTCTAAATTGTCCCTAGTGTGTGCCCTGCAGTGGGCTGGTGCCCTGCCCAGGGATTTGTTCCTGCCTTCAACCCTGTGTTGGCTGGGATTGGCTCCAGCAGACCCCTATGACCCTGTGTTAGTATATAGCAGGTTGGATAATGACTGACTGACTGACTGGAAGGAGTTACTAGGAAAGGTAATCGTTACTTTTGAAAAAGGAAAACATGTCTTAGATTTCAGTGGTTCGTTTCGTTATCAAATCATATTAAGATGTGCCTTTGACCACAATGACAGCAAATCGGTCTTTCTCACAATGTTGATGCTTGATTTCCCATGTCAGGGGAAGGACCTGAAAGGAATTTTTAATCCATCCATCCATTTTCCAACCCGCTGAATCCGAACACAGGGTCATGGGGGCCTGCTGGAGCCAATCCCAGCCAACACAGGGCACAAGGCAGGAACCAATCCCGGGCAGGGTGCCAACCCACTGCAGGACACACACAAACACACCCACACACCAAGCACACACTAGGGCCAATTTAGAATCGCCAGTCCACCTAAACAGCATGTCTTTGGACCGTGGGAGGAAACCAGAGCGCCCGGAGGAAACCCACGCAGACACGGGGAGAACATGCAAACTCCACGCAGGGAGGACCCGGGAAGCGAACCCAGGTCCCCAGGTCTCCCAACTGCGAGGCAGCAGTGCTACCCACTGCGCCATCGTGCCGCCAATTTTTAATCCTTAGCTAACCATACAGCATACTGTATATAGTGTTCAGGTGAAGAGTTTTTTCCACTGGCCTATTATACCAGGTCAAGTTCAGTGGATTTGTGGCAGAAAAGAATCAGAATCAGATTTACTGGCCAAGTATACGCGCATGCAAGGAATTTTACTCCGCTTTTGGTGACTCTCCAATTATAAATTACATAATCAACATACATACAACAGTTAATCACACACCTGAGATGAAAATAACATAAGTAAATGTAAAGTATTACATGTAGGAAGTAAAAATGTTAGGTTTGAATACAAAATGAGAGGTTTGAAAATCGAGAGTACACCTCAGGAGCAGGATTTAGGAGTCGTAGTGTACACAACACTATCAACTGCCAGACGGTGTTCAGAAGCCATTAAGAAGGCCAACAGAATGTCAGGTTATATAGCGCCTTGATGTGTGGAGTACAAGTCACAGGAGGTTCTGCTCAAGCTTTATAACACACTGGTGAGGCCTCATCTGGAGTCCTGTGTGCAGTTTTGGTCTCCAGGCTACAAAAAGGACATAGCAGCACTAGAAAAGGTCCAGAGAAGAGCAACTAGGCTGATTACAAGGCTGCAGCATATGAGTTATGAGGAAAGATGAAAAAATCTTATAATGCCTGTGGGGAACAGCCCGGACACAGACAGGTAGACATGATGGTTTCACCACACACACGTTTATTTATCATATTTACAGTGCACATACCCCAGTGCCGAAGCACCAATCACCCCTTTAAGTCCTTGGCCACAACACAATGCCTTCTCCAAGTCTCTGGTCCACCTCCACTCCTCTTCACCAAGTTTCGTCCTCTTCCACCCGACTCTTGCCCCTGACTGGAGGGAGGTGGCCCCTTTTATTCACCCCGGAAGGACTCCAGGTGTATCCTGAGGTCTCCTGTAGCCACACCCCTGTGTGGCGGAAGCTCTGTCGACATATCCGGAAATCCTCCGGGTGTCCCCAATACTCTTCCCCCCAGTACTTCCGGGTGTGGCGGAAGTGCTGAGGTCCAGGGCTCCCAAGGCATCCGGGCGCCCCATTCCGGTGACCACGGGCCCCTACAGGGTTGAGCTTCCAAGCTCTGTACCCGTGGTCCCCAAGGCAACCAGGGAGGACGCCCCCTCGTGTCCTGGAGGAGGCACAAGCCCTCCTCCGCTCCTCCTGGGAATCCTGGCCGGGCGACAAACCCAGCCGGGTGCCACATGCCTTTTGACTTTCCAAGGGTGAGGGTTGAATTGTGTTTTGTTAGGTTTTATCTTTTTTTGACCCTGTTTAATTATTTTAACTTTTTGATTTTTTTTTCTTTTAATCTCTTTTATTTTCTTTTTCTAGGTAGACTATGAAGTCATTTGTTGTATAAGTTTGACTTAATCATATGGAATGTTACTTTCTTCAAATAAAGTTAAAAAAATATTTAATTGTCCATAATTTTCCCAACCCATGTTTTTCAACCACTGTGTTGGTGTAAGTCAGGGGTGTCCAACTTCAGGCCTGGAGGGCCACAGTCACTGCAGGTTTTCATTCCAACCCTTTTCCTAATCAGTGACCAGTTTTCATTGCCACCTGACTTATTTTCTCTTCATTTAAATAGCCCTAATTTTAAGGATTCAGTCCTCTGAATTGATTCTTTACCTCATTAAATGGCAGCAAAACAGAAATGAGATGTGAAGATAGCCATTAGATGACCAGCTAAATTGGGGCTTCACACTCCAAACAATCACTTACCGAGAAGCCAATTCTTGCTGTTAATTAAGCCCGTTATTTAATTCCATGGATTGTTGGGGCTCTTAGTCTGCCACAGCAGACATTTCCAAAACTGTTGATTTTCTGTTTTGTTCTAACAACAGCGTCAAAATGTTTGCGTGACCTAAGCAAGTCAACCTTACTGAGACCCTCACCTTTCTTTATTTACAGATATTGTGTGATGGACGCGGTTCAGTGTCATGTTTTGGCTCGTTTTGTGTCTCATTATTGTTTGGCTAGGCTAATTACGGAAAAAAGAAACAAATCAGGAGTCTATGTTAAGTCAATTAAAATTAATGCAAAAGCAATTAAGTGGCAGAAAAAAGTGGTCACTAATTAAGAAGATGGGTAGAATGAAAACCTGCACCCACTGCGGCCCTCCAGGACTGAAGATGGACACCCCTGGTGTAAGTGGTGAAGGCTTTGTACTTCAAACCCTGATGTTATGGATTCAAATCCCACAACTGACACTGTGTGACCGGAAACAAGTCACTTGACCTCCCTGTGCTCCAACTGGAAAACCAAAAAGACACTTAATCAGTTGTATCTAGGGAATGAAACTGCTGTAATTCCCGGGAAAATGGGAACGGCCAAGCTTGCATATATAGTAAAAATCGATCAAGAAATAACAGAGTTATAGTTGAAAATAATTAAATGGCACGGTTTTTTTTTGGCCCACAGTGTAGTGTGTTGCTCATTAATTTATTCAACAACAGACCAGCAGCAGTCAGTCTCCTGGCTCCCACTAAGACTGAGCACAGTGGACTGGGAGGTGTCTGCACTCTGCAGCTCACTAATGCCGGGACAGGGCAGAGTTCATTGATGTCTATGCTGTTGACAGCTTTGAACAGGAACTTGAAATTGCAATGTGGCAGTCTGTTGCATCCGCATTGTCTGTGCCAAGAAACTTGCCATCACAGAATGATGACAAGAAACTGGATGCATCAGTAAAAGCTGAAATGGTGGTGTTTCAGAGCAACGGCAAGCGCGGGTGTTGTTTAGAACAAGTGTATCAGTATCTGATGACTGCGCCGCCTCCTTCAGTGGAGGCAGAGAGTGCTTTCTCAGCGGCTGGCATACCCTGCGCGAAGGTATGCTCTCACCTCGACACGTTGTGCTATTCTACGCTCTTATTACCGCAACTAACTAGATACATGTACTTATATGACAGCATGAACTGCTTGTAGTTAAGATTAGTCTTTCATTGGTGTCAACATATTGCAGTAGTTTTATTAAAAATAAGTGTCGGTCGTTCTAAAACTGTTCACATGTGAGATGCCCGTGCACTGTGTCATCCCTGGGAGCCCGGGATTCCCGGGAATGACATGCATGGATTCCCGAATTCCTGGGAATGGATTCCCTAGTTGTATCATTAATGTTGTAAGTCGCCTTGGATGAAGACATCAGCTCTATCAGTAAATGTAAATTATGGAGAAGTCAGTGCCTGTTCTGGCAGCAACAACACTGGAACCAACCTTGGACCAGATGCCAATCTATTAAAAGTCACACTGCAGCACACACTTGCAATTACTGGAAAGTGTCCATTTTAAAGTTACCAGTTGACAGAGCAACATGCTGCTTTATTATAGAAGAATATGTAATAATATAAAATAGAAAAATGCTTGGAAAAAGCATCCACATGCGTGTAGGTGGAAGTGGAAACTCCACACAGACAGAGACCATGCCAAAAATCAAACTTCCCTGAGGTTGCAAGGCCTCAAGCAGAAACATGTTGCCTGAAATGTTAAGAATTTAGTGTGATATTATAATGAACATTTTCTCTTATCAATCAAGATGTATCACAGCAGATGATCTCACAATCAGTATAACCCTGGATGGTGCAATGGTAGCACTGCTGCCTCGCAGTAAGGAGACCTGGGTTCATGTCCCCGGTCCTCCCAGCGTGAAGTTTGCATGTTCTCTCCATATCTGTGTGGGTTTCTTTCAAAGACATGTAGTTTAGGTGAATGGCCGATGTGTGTTTGTTTTGTGATGGACTGGCCCCCTGTCCGGGGTCTGTTCCTGTCTTCTGTGCTAAGCTAGTGTGAGATACGCCCAAACACCACCAGACAGAGACCACGTCTTTATTAAATCACACGTTTATTTTCTCACAGTCCCGCACAGCACACAGTGCTCCCACACTAAACACGGGCCTCTCTTCAAATGTCCGTGGGCCGCCTTTCCTCTCTTCACAGGAGCTTCGTCCTGCTCCCACTCCCGACTCTAGCTCCCTGATTGTAGGGAGGCGGCCCCTTTTATTTTCACCCGGATGTGCTCCAGGTGCCTGATGACGTCCTTCCGGCAGCACTTCCTGGTGTGGTGGAAGTGCTGCTCTTGCACCTGGAAGCACTCCATGCATCCCTGGAAGGATCTTCCTCCATCTTCCTGGGTGTGGCGGAAGTGAATGTTTCCCGGGCTCTCTGAGGCTTGGGGTGCCCCCTGGTGGTGGTCACGGGCCCCACTGGGCTTGAGCCTCCTTGCTCCTCTCCCGTTGTAGCAGTGCTGTTAAATAAGAACTGCATCTCCCAGCAGTCCTTGCTGGGGATGCTGGGGTCAAAGGTGGTCAAAGGACGTTTAAAGGAGGGCAGAGGGCAAAAGGAAGAAAAGTTTGTTTTGTTTTGGTGCGTTGTGTGTTGCGTTTATCTGTCGTGCTGCCTGCTGTTATTGGAACTTTAATTAATCATTGTGTCGTGGACTGTATTCGTTTGTTGGGGTCTGGATCATCTGTCTACCTGTGCACTGAGGATTGTGTTGTGTTACAGATTGCGGCCCTTGCCGTCCTCTTGAACCCTCTGACTCGACTCCAGACACCAGGTAAAAGTCCAAATATTACTTTTATTTGAACAATAATGTGCACAAAGCACCCTCCTCTCCACAATACTCATAAATCAATAAACACACAATAATCAATCCTCCACACTCCCAGACACTTTGCCACCCTTCCTCCCAGCTCAGCTCAATGTCTGGGCTTACCCATGAGTCCTTTATACCCCCTGACCCGGAAGTGTTTCTCCCTTCTGTCCATGTGATCATGAACACTTCCGGGTCGGATAAAAAGCTCCTTTCTGTTGCTGGTATTTTGGCCCAGATCTCCTCTAGAGCAGTGATGTTTTGGGGCTGTCGCTGGGCAATATGGACTTTCAACTCCTCTCCAAAGATTTTCTATGGGGTTGAGATCTGGAGACTGGCTAGGCCACTCCAGGACCTTGAAATGCTTCTTACGCTTCTTAATGCTTCAATTGATCCAGAATGCAGCTGCAAGACTCATTTTTAATATTCCCAAATTCTCACACACTACACCTCTGCTGCGGAACGTGCACTGGCTCCCTGTGGCTGCCCGCATCAGGTTCAAAACCCTAACCCTGGCCTTTAAGGCCAAAACTGGAACTGCAGCACCTTACATATCAGCACTGGTTAAGCAGCGTGTCACTTCTCGCTCTCTCAGAACATCAAGCACTGCTCGTCTCGAACCACCCTTACTTAAAAGAAGAGGACGACATGCATCAAGACTCTTTGCAGTGTTGGCTCCTCAGTGGTGGAACGAACTTCCTCTTGCTGTACGAACAGCGGAGACCCTCACTGTCTTCAAACGTCGTCTGAAGACACACTTCTTTCAACAGCACTTGGACTAAAGTCCCCATACTTTTTTTCTACCCTTTTTCTCAAAAAAAAAAAAAAAAAATTTTTGTACTAACAAATTACTATTATTTTCTTCTAGCATGGTTTTGTGTACAACTTGGTCAGCGGTAACTTGTTTAATGACAGTAGATTTAATCCTAGCCTTAAAGACTGAAGAACAGTCGTAGACTACTAAGCACTGTTGTAAGTCGCTCTGGATAAGAGCGTCTGCTAAATAATGTAAATGTAAATGTAAAATGTCCTCACAGGTGGCACAGTGGTAGTGCTGCTGCTTTGCAGTAAGGAGACTGTGGAAGATTGTGGGTTCGCTTCCCGGTTCCTCCCTGTGTGGATAGCGCTTTGTACTAAGAAAAGCGCTATATAAATGTAATGAATGAATTATTATTACGAAGCCACTCCTTCGTTACCCGGGCGGTGTGTTTGGGATCATTGTCATGCTGAAAGACCCAGCCACGTTTCATCTTCAATGCCCTTGCTGATGGAAGGAGATTTTTACTCAAAATCTGACAATACATGGCCCCATTCATTCTTTCCTTTACACGGATCAGTCGTCCTGGTCCCTTTGCAGAAAAACAGCCCCAAAGCATGATGTTTCCACCTCCATGCTTTACAGTAGGTATGGTGTTCTTTGGATGCAACTCAGCATTCTTTCTCCTCCAAACACGACGAGTAGAGTTTTTAACAAAAAGTTCTATTTTGGTTTCATCTGACCATATAGACATTCTCCCAATCCTCTTCTGGATCATCCAAATGCTCTCTAGCAAACTACAGAAGGGAGTGCACATGTACTGGCTTAAGCAGGATTTGAGTCCCTGGCGGCGTAGTGTGTTACTGATGGTAGCCTTTGTTACTTTGGTCCCAGCTCTCTGCAGGTCATTCACTAGGTCCCCCCGTGTGGTTCTGGGATTTTTGCTCACCGTTCTTGTGATCATTTTGACCCCACAGGGTGAGATCTTGCGTGGAGCCCCAGATCGAGGGAGATTATCAGTGGTCTTGTATGTCTTCCATTTTCTAATAATTTCTCCCACAGTTGATTTCATCACACCAAGCTGCTTATCTATTGCAGATTCAGTCTTCCCAGCCTGGTGCAGGTCTACAATTTTGTTTCTGGTGTCCTTTGACAGCTCTTTGGTCTTGGCCATAGTGGAGTTTGGAGTGTGACTGTTTGAGGTTGTGGACAGGTGTCTTTTATATTGATAACGAGTTCAAACAGGTTCCATTAATACAGGTAACGAGTGGAGGACAGAGGAGCCTCTTACAGAAGAAGTTACAGGTCTGTGAGAGCCAGAAATTTTGCTTGTTTATAGGTGACCAAATACTTATTTTCTACCATAATTTGCAAATAAATTCTTTAAAAATCAGACAATGTGATTTTCTGGATTTTTTTTTTCATTTTGTCTCTCGTAGTTGAGGTATACCTATGATGAAAATTACAGGCCTCTCTCATCTTTTTAAGTGGGAGAACTTGCACAATTGGTGGCTGGCTAAATACTTTTTTGTCCCACTATATGTTAAATGTAATATCGCCGAAGGGGTCAGGGGTGGTATTACTGTTTTCATTTAGTTAATTGTGTTTCATTATATTCTTAATTGTTTAACCTTCCCAGTGTGCGTTATTGGTCTCTGTAGAGAGTGTGTGTGGGTCGATCCAAGGCTGGGGACGTTCCTGGTGTCTCCTCTATTAAAATAAATAAATCACCGTCACCTTTGATGGTGTGAATCTTAGCGGCCCCTGACCGCTACACCGTGGTCCCCTCAACATCCAGGGCGGTTGCCCCCTTGTGGCCCGGGGGACGTACAAACCACCTCCCGGTACTTCTAGGTGTCCCGGTTGGGTCTGTCCCCCAGCCTCCTGTGACACTAGCTAGGACAGGCTCCCAGGATCCCGGGTCTGGATTAAGCGGCTTTGAAAATGACATGATAATATAATCCTGGTGCTATTAAAATAAAAAGTCTTGCTACATTTCTGTCAATGTACAGGATATTCAATAAAATTATTCAAAAAAATGTCCTGTTCAATTTCTCCCGCAGGCACGAACAAAGTTCATATCCTGGACTCAAGTTTGGACACATTGGTTTTCACTTCTCCTGCTAGTTGTTGCATCCCATTGTAGCTGCCCAGAGTATTATATTTTGTCATTATATCCAAAGACAATTTGTAATTATTGGAAGCAGTTATTAGGAAAGGTAATCCTTACCTTTGAAAAAGGGAAAACATGTCTAAGATTTCAGTGGTTTGTTTTTTGTCGCTCCCTATTATATCAAATCATATTAAGATGTGCCTTTGACCTCAATGACAGCAAATCGGTCTTTCTCACAATCTTGATGCTTGATTTCCCATGTCAGGGGAAGGGCCTGAAAGGATTTTTTAATCCTTAGCTAACCATGCAGCACATTGCATATAGTGTTCAGGTGAAAAGTTCTTTCCACTGGCCTATTATACCAGGGCAAGTTTGGCTGTAACCTGAATCAGTGGAAAAATAATGCAGTAAGCCTTTCTACTGTATAGGCGTTACACCACAACAATGCATTTCTTTCTTTCTGCCGATGACACTGCCTGCCCTTTGATGCGGCTCTAAAATAACGGAGTGCCATGGGCTATTTTCTCCCCTGTTTCCATGGCTCAATGCAGAGCTTGTCTCTACTGTTTGTTTTCAGCTAATTGCCTCAAGATCTAATAAGTTAGTGATGATGTACGCTGAGCACAAGTGACCCCCTGCCAAAAGAAATATTATGTCGCACTAAACTTGAAGAGGGCAAGCCTTTATCAGTGAAAACATTTCTTCTGGAAAGTTTCTGGTTTCGTATGTATAGGTCAGTATTCGCTAGAGTAAGGTCATGGGAGCCAAGTAATTACTATATTATCTAAGTCCTATTAAAGAAAAAGGAGAATGTTATGTCAAACTAAGCCATTAGTGCAAAAAAAAAAAAAAGATCTTGGGCACAACATTTTGTCTAATGTTACTGTCCTTTTTATTCCCAAAACACTTTATAAAATGAGAGTTTTAAAAATAATCGAAAAATATTTTTTTTAAATTAATAGTGACTAGAATTGCATCCAGCACATGCACATGCAGTTTCAGGTTTATATTCCTTTCATTTCTATCAGTTTGTTTTTGTGTCCTAACCAGTTGTGGTTTTGTCGTGAAATTCTGGTGGGGTCGCGTGGGGTGACACTTCTGAATTGAGAACAGGACGCCTGGCCAATGAATGATAGGGGGGAGAGGCGGGTCTTCATTTTAAATGCTCGATCCTGTGTGACAATTCTTTCTGTTTGTGGACTATTGTTTGTGTGTGTTGCACTTGGGAAATGTGATTTTGTGTCACTGTATGCTACAATACTGCATATGGATGGTATGACAATAAAGCCACTTGTTGTGGTCGCAATGACGACAAGATTCACACCGTCAGAAAGACAGCGATTTATTTATTTTTTGGTGGGGACCCCAGCAACACACTCAGCCTTGACCAAGCATGCGCACAATCACTCAAAGAGACACAGTTACTTACTCAATGACTTGATAAACAATAATCATCCTCTTTAATAAAATCCTTGTGTGCATCCAGGTGTCCGTGTCTGTGTGTCTTCTGGTTAAATGCGCATGCGCGGGGCACGGTGTGATGCGCGATTTTACTGTCAGAGAAAGTTACAGGCGTTTTACGGAAATACAAACCAGTATTACTGCGAGAGGAAATTAAAGGTACACAATACAGTGACGCATATTACAGCCACATACAAGCCAGTATTACTGTCAGAAAAAATTAAAGGCATATTACTGACGCTCACGCCTTTATTACCGCCAGAGAAAATTAAAGGTATATTACGGATGTACAAGCCAGCGGACGTACAAGACAGTATTACTGTCACAGAAAATTAAAGACACACAATACACGGCGGCAGCCCACGAAGAACGGTCAGCTCAGCAAGTAAACATCAACAAAAGAAAGGCAGAAAGACAAAGAAAAATACGACCAACAAACAGAATGAGGTCAAGGTCCCTTGCCATTTAATATAGACTGTTCCTACTAATGTCTATGCACTACTGTTCTAGCACCCGTTATTGTAACGGGCTTAATGACCAGTCTTCTATAATACGCTACCGTGGCTGTTCGTTTGTCTGTCCAGGATTTTAAATCACCTGTAGTTCGCAAACCGTTTCACGTATTGACTTGAAATTTGGCGCACATTTACTACGTGATTTCTACTATCCGCTTTTGGGGTGATGATTTTATTACTCTTTTTATTTTTATTTTATTTTATTGTAGAATCAACTCTTGGCAGTGCGCAGCAGGGTGGCCGTGCGGCACATGCGTACAGACGCCGTTCTCATTCCCTACCACCTTCGCTAATCATTTTTGAGGCAGATTGATGACTTAAGTGCCAGATTTTATGAAAGATTAAAGAAAATGTACTAAGTAATTGCAACACAAAAACTAACTTAATCAGTTTTAACGAGAAAAGATGCCAACAAAAGAAGAGAAGCAGCGGGCCGCTAGGGTGGAGAAAAGAAGAGCTGCACAGGAAGCAGCAAGCACATCAACCTCTGAGCAAATGAATGCTACACAGAGACAGACAAAGAGGATGAAAACTAGGAATGCTCAAGTCAAGTGTATTCACAGCACGTTATTGTGCAGTGCGCCGTTACTGGTAAAATATATTAAGCCAACGAAGGAATAAAAAACATGCAATACAACAAAATGCACGTATACAAAAGGCCTTCCCCAGATCCCTAACAATGATAATAAATTGCAACACAGCTCAACAAACAATTATAACCTAACAATAAGCTCAAACAATAAACACTAATGAAGATGTCCAAAATACAGTCCAGTTTAGCTGGAACAGTTGACAATGGATAGGCGAGTGAAAAATCCTGTGAACGGTTCACTGTAAGCAATGTGAAGCTTATCCTACCAGTTTCCTGATACAGTGTGAGATGAGATGATTGGGAGCGTTCCCTCTGATGAAGATGTATCCAGTCTGTACAAACTCACATGAACTGGCAGGCACAAGACAAACCATACATCCAGCCAGGAACAGTAATCAAAGATATTCAACAGATAATATAGATGGGTGTGAACAGCATATGAATAGCATACGAATGTCTTGCCAGATACTCTTTAAAACGCCCGCCCACTCAATCTTCTACCCAGCAGCCCCTGCTCCCCTCATAGCTGTCTAATAGGATTATTTTGCTGGGACCGCTGTGAGATGTAGTACCATTTTAAGCAACACTGCCACAACTTGACTCGACTACTGTCATTTCCAGGCATATTTATTTTACGATATTTAAGAAAAAAATGCATTAATTTCACATTTTGTAAGCACACAACTGGATAACTTGACATATGGATTATGCAACATGAGTAACAAGAGGTTTGTTCATGGGGGTTTTTGATAATGATTGTTGTTTTCCAGCACTAGTCTCCAAAAGCTGGTTTTCTATCAAAAACACCGTTATTTGCATTCTCTATGAGATTAGTTTTTTTTCTTAGCCATCACAACAAACTACACGAGGTAAGTAACATATAAAAAAAATATATCATTTTTGGGTGGAATTTTGATTGTATATGCTGTTCCACCACTTTTAGTGTGACCTGCATGTTTTACAAATTTAGCTGTTCTATCTACACCCCTTTGTCTTATTCTTTATCTCTCGATCACTTGGTTGGCTTTCACCTCTGTCCGGTGCCTTCACTTTATTCTGTTAACTTTTTGCAGTTACCAACGAGAATGTATCTTCATAAAACAAGACCTCTTTGCTGTTCCTTTGTTTTTATTTCAGAATTTTGAACAATAAACACATTATAACCATTACCACATAACAGGAAGGATTGATCAGTCAGAAGAAATTTCTTACATTAGGCAAAACCAGAAATTGCAGTTAAGCAAGCAATGAATTACTACCAGATCTAAACAAAAAATTGATTTGAATTCTCTTACATTGAAAGAGCTCTTCGTATATTTTACATAACGTACAGACCACAGGTTACTGGAATCCCTTACTCTGAATTAAGATGGCGTCAACACTGTGACACATGTTGAATAACACTGTGCCAAGAAAGCATCCATAGATGCAAAGCATGAAGTACACAATGATGTTATCAACTAAATGTCAAACAAAGAGCATAAATAGTAGTGTTTGAAGCTGAATAAGATTACTGGTGTTACACGTTTAATGGCAATATGTTGACATTGTTTAAAAAAGTTTTGTCCCCCAGGCAGGTTATGTCAATCAACTGAAAAACCGGTGGAGGTTCTTCCCATGAAGATTAGCAAAGAGGTGCTGGTATGCACTGGTATGTTAAAAAAAGTTGCTGCAACAATGAAACCTTAAACGTCATGACACAATAACTCTCAATTAAAGAGCTGGAAAAGGATGCCCTGCAAGGGTTTAAGTACCAGGAATACGTCAACACTCAGCAGATGGTGGGTCCCCTGAAAAGAATTGTGAAAAGGTGTTGAGGAGAAGATGTTGGTAGTCACTGGTATGTTAAGAAAAGAAGCCAGTATGGTGAAACTTCAATCATCATGATATAATGACTGTGAATCAAGGAGTAATGGGTGTGATGGTTCCATGTGAGGCTTCAAGCACTAGGAATATGTCAACACTCAATCGAAGAGCAGACGGTGGATCCCCCATGAAGATTCATGAGAAGGTATTGAGGGGAAAGTGTCTGTACTCACTGGCACTTTAAGAAAAAATACCAGTACAGTGAGAATTCAATCGTCATGACACAATACTTCTCAATCAAAGAGTTGGAAGAGTTGGAAGAGGATCCCCTGTGAGTGTTCAAGTACCAGGAATACATCAACACTCAATTGAAGAGCAGATGGTTGGTCCCTGGTGAAGATTTGTGAGAAGGTGTCGAGGAGAAGATGTTGGTAGTCACTGGTATGTTAAGAAAAGGAGCCAGTATGGTGAAACTTCAATCATCATGATATAATGACTGTGAATCAAGGAGTAATGGGTGTGATGGTTCCATGTGATGCTTCAAGCACTAGGAATATGTCAACACTCAATCGAAAAGCAGATGGTGGGTCCCCCATGAAGATTCGTGAGAAGGTATTAAGGAGAAAGTGTCTGTACTCACTGGCACTTTAAGAAACACTACCAGTACGGTGATAATTTGATCACCATGATACAATGACTGTTTGATCAAAAATTGGAGGGGGGTATCCCATGAGGTTTTAACCACGAGGAATTTGTCAGCACTCTATTGAAGAACAGGGGGTGAGTCCCACATGAAGATTTGCGAGAAGGTGCTGAGGAAAAGTTGTCATTACTCACTAAAACGTTGAGAAAAGGTGCCAGAACAGTGAAACTTCGATCGTCATGATACAATGACTGTTGATCAAAGATTTAGTTGTGGGGGTACCTCATGAGGCTTTGAGCATGAAGAATACAACAACATTCAAATGAAGAGCAGGGAGTGGGTCTCCAATGAAGATTCACAAGAAGGTTACAGGAAGGCATGCTAAGAAAAGGTGTCAGTAATCTATGTTGGAATTAGAAGAGGTGTCGGTTGTCAAGGCTGATGCTTCGTAAACTTTTTCTTTAAGAGAAATCATATTGTGTATTGTTGTCAGAGTCACATCCCTTGTTTCTAGGGGTGGGGTCTCTGGGGTCATGACCTTGACTTAATCAAAAACCAGCATAAAAGGTCAGCCTTTTGCTAGGAACCATATCCTGTTAATTGACCTTGATCTTGCCTCTTGTCTGGGTTACGATTACTATGGCTTATTTTTATTTTGTTTTGCCTTATACCCGCTTCTCCCGGTTTACTCACAAAATCAGTTCTTCTGTTTTCCTGCTGAGTCAGGACATCTGTACTGCATACTGGTGAGTATCTGACCACTTCAAGCACTGATAAATAGTAAATAAAAAATAAATTTCCAGGAAATTACCTATAGAAGAAAATATTTAGAATACATAAAATTAATTTGCCTTACAGGATATCTTCTTTATACCAGGAGGAGTAGCAGCTCTGTGGCTAAAGATCTGGAAGGTTTCCAGTTCAAATCCTGTTACTGCCAGAAGGAATCCTACTCTGTTGGGCCCTTGAGCAAGAAGGCCCTAAATGTGAACATCGCTCCAAGAGTACTGTACAATGGCTAACACAGAAAAAGGACATTCAAAAATTTAATTTCCCCCTTGGGAAATTAACAAAGAATAACAAGAGAAATCCTTACACTTTCCTCAACTCCACACTTTAAACAATAAGACAAAAACCCACACTCTTCGTGGAGTTCTTTTGTGTTTTGACTGAAGAATTAGTTCGGTGTTAGTAACAGCAGCGTATGCAGTAAATCATTTAGGGGCACCTTCTCCTTTTTAAAATGTAAATGGTCATGATATGCAGTGGAAAAAGGATTTTCTAATTTTAATCTTTTTTTTCTGCCTCTCTCTGCGAGCTACTTAAATCTGCAACCTTTGGCAATTGCATTCAATAATTAATAAGTCCAGTTTGACTTGTTACTCTTTTTTATTAATTGTTGCACCAGCTGGTGATGGCATGAAGTACATAGCAATGTTTCGAGTTGCTAAATACTGCTAGTTGCTTTTTATTTACGACAGAAATAGTTTCAAACACTTCATTTATTATAATTTTGCTTTTATTCCTTAACATTCTAAATAACAATCCACCATTTTATTGTTTTTTTTTTATCTATTTTTTTTTTCCTGTTTCGACTTTTTTTGGTGAAGCACAGCCAGTGGTGTGAGATGGAAAGTCATTTCACCTGCATTAATAACAAATGAATAATTTATGCTGCCCAATTATTTGGGACTGCTTATGCAAAGAGTGTCACACATGGCATACATAAAGCATTAAGTTGAGAGTTAACCCACAGCGAATTAAGCACTTGAAGAATATTAAAAGAGCCGCTCAAAAGCTTCAAGCAGCTTTTTCTACAACTTGAGTACTTTTTGATTGAACATTCACAAATATTGCCATTAGAGATCATTTTGCTCTATTATATACTTAGACGTGACAGAAAGGAGTATTTTCAATTCAGCAAGGATCACATTCTCGAAAAAAAGAAGATCTCATAATGAGGTGTTTCTATCTGTGTTGCACGTTTTAGGAGGGAAGCATGGCTAATTTTAATTGATGCTTGTGAAGCTATTGTTTGTTAAACAACATTAGTCATCTCAAAGTTATAATTATGGTAATTAACATCAACAATGCTACTAATCATGCTAATAGTAATAGAAGTGGTAAAAGAATCTGGTACATTTGGAAAGCACTTTTAATTAAGCTGTCGAACGTATTTAATTTATCAAGGTGAGTTCTTCAATGTTATCTTTTGTATATTGAATTATCCCAGTAAAGCTCTGTTTGCTTAGCGACTGTGAAACGCTGTGTTCTGTGGAACGACCTTGCAGCTCAGGGTTTGAATCTCGGTCATTGACTGTGTGTGAATTTCCCTAAGACTTTGTAGCGGTCGGGTGTCTCTAAGATTCACGAAGAGATGGTGATTTATTTATTTTTTTAGTGGAGATTCCAGGGGTGCTCCCAGCCTTGGCCCGACCTTCACGCACTCACAAACAGAGACAAAAAACCAACAGAAATAAAACAGCAAATAAAGAATGTATTAACACTAATAATGTTCTCCTTGATGGTACATTAAATACAACAAGGCTCTCACATTGGAGACACCACGTCCCAAGTCCCGACTCCCGCTGCCTTCCGTGGCCTCACGCGGAGAGTCTCCCATCTTCCAGTCACTCCCGCTCTCCGAAGTAATCTCAACGGAAGCGACCACATCTACTGCTCCACCGGGTGTCGGCCAAACACCCAGGCTGTCTGCTCAGCTAATCTCAACGGAAGCGACCACATCTACTACTCCCCCGGGTGTCGGCCAAACACGCAGGCTGTCTGCTCAGCTGCCGCGAGCCTGTTCACGCTCACTCTCCCGAATCGGCTTTCTCGCTCACTCTCACTCGCTCACTGCTTCCTCCTGCAACCTCCGTTTCCTTCTCTTTTCCTTTTCTTTCTCTTGTTCTTTTCTCTTCTAGCCGACTCGTGCTTATATATATATAGTGAGAGGTCATAGCAGCTGCAGCACATTAGCAGCCCCAGGAACAATCACGGATGTGGGCAGTCTCTCACCTGTGTACTTAGGTGAGAAACGTCTGATCGTCCTGAGACCCGCTTTAGCCACAACTACCACGCCCGCGCGGTGATTATTTATTTAAATGGGCCTTTTGAACGGGAGCTGTGGACCCGCTATACCACAATTCCTCAAGGCAAAACTGTTCCAACTCCTTCAAGTTTGATGGCTGTGTTGGTGTCCAGCCATCTTCAAGTCACACCACAGATTCTCCATTGGATTGAGGTCTGGGATTTGACGAGGCCATTCCAAGACATTTCCATTTAAACCCCTCCAGTGTAGCTTCAGCAGTGTGTTTAGGGTCATTCATTGTCCCGCTGGAAGGTGAACCTTCATCCCCAGTCTCAAATTTCTAGCAGACTAAAAGGCGTTTTCTCTAAGAATTGCCCTGTATTTAGTGACATTTATCTTTCTTTCCATCCCGACCAGTTTTCCTGTCCCTGTCTATGTAAAACATCCCCACAGTGTAATGCTGCGGCCACTATGCTTCACTGTGGAAATGGTATTTTTGGGGTGATAGAAAGTGTTGGGTTTGTATCACACATGGTGTTTCCTGTGATGGCAAATAAGTTCAATTTTAGTCTCATTTGACCAGACAACCTTCTTCTTCCATTTGTTTGGGGAGTCCGCCACATGCTGTTGGGCAAACTCCAACTCGCGAGGACCTCTCCATTTTAAGGGGTGGAAAATTTATTTATGTAAATATATGTTTATTTAACGTGTCTGGGCATTTAATTAATGTTTGTGTAACATAAACAACTAAATACAGTGCATCAGGAAAGTATTCACAGCGCATCACTTTTTCCACATTTTGTTATGTTACAGCCTTATTCCAAAATGGATTAAATTCATTTTTTTCCTCTGAATTCTACACACAACACCCCATAATGACAACGTGAAAGAAGTTTACTTGAGGTTTTTGCAAATTTATTAAAAATAAAAAAATTGAGAAAGCACATGTACATAAGTATTCACAGCCTTTCACATGAAGCTCGAAATTGAGCTCAGGTGCATCCTGTTTCCCCTGATCATCCTTGAGATGTTTCTGCAGCTTCATTGGAGTCCACCTGTGGTAAATTCAGGTGATTGGACATGATTTTGAAAGGCACACGCCTGTCTATATAAGGTCCCACAGTTAACAGTTCATGTCAGAACACAAATCAAGCATGAAGTCAAAGGAATTGTCTGTAGACCTCTGAGACAGGATTGTCTCGAGGCACAAATCTGGGGAAGGTTACAGAAAAATTTCTGCTGCTTTGAAGGTCCCAATGAGCTCAGTGGCCTCCATCATCCGTAAGTGGAAGAAGTTCGAAACCACCAGGACTCTTCCTAGAGCTGGCCGGCCATCTAAACTGAGTGATCGGGGGAGAAGGGCCTTAGTCAGGGAGGTGACCAAGAACCTGATGGTCACTCTGTCAGAGCTCCAGAGGTCCTCTGTGGAGAGAGGAGAACCTTGCAGAAGGACAACCATCTCTGCAGCAATCCACCAATCAGGCCTGTATGGTAGAGTGGCCAGACGGAAGCCACTCCTTAGTAAAAGGAACATGGCAGCCCGCCTGGAGTTTGCCAAAAGGCACCTGAAGGACTCTCAGACCATGAGAAAGAAAATTCTCTGGTCTGATGAGACAAAGATTGAACTCTTTGGCGTGAATGCCAGGCGTCACGTTTGGAGGAAACCAAGCACCGCTCATCACCAGGCCAATACCATCCCTACAGAGAAGCATGGTGGTGGCAGCATCATGCTGTGGGGATGTTTTTCAGCGGCAGGGACTGGGAGACTAGTCAGGATAAAGGGAACGATGACTGCAGCAATGTACAGAGACATCCTGGATGAAAACCTGCTCCAGAGCACTCTTGACCTCAGACTGGGGCAACGGTTCATCTTTCAGCAGGATAACGACCCTAAGCTCACAGCCAAGATATCAAAGGAGTGGCTTCAGGACAACTCTGTGAATGTCCTTGAGTGGCCCAGCCAGAGCCCAGTCTTGAATCCGATTGAACATCTCTGGAGAGATCTTAAAATGGATGTGCACCGACGCTTCCCATCCAACCTGATGGAGCTTGAGAGGTGCTGCAAAGAGGAATGGGCGAAACTGGCCAAGGATAGGTGTGCCAAGCTTGTGGCATCATATTCAAAAAGACTTGAGGCTGGAATTGCTGCCAAAGGTGCATCAACAAAGTATTGAGCAAAGGCTGTGAATACTTATGTACATGGGATTTCTCAGTTTTTTGTTATTTTTAATAAATTTGCAAAAACCTCGAGTAAACTTTTTTCATGTTGTCATTATGGGGTGTTGTGTGTAGAATTCTGAGGAAAAAAATGAATTTAATCCATTTTGGAATAAGGCTGTAACATAACAATATGCGGAAAAAGTGATGCGCTGTGAAAACTTTCCGGATGCACTGTATGTAGAAGTTTGTATTATTTCTTTATAAAAAAATAAACATTGCAATATCGGCAATGACAAGGACGCTATTTGCATAATACTATTAGTTTTCGCAGAGCGGAGCTAGCATGCAAGCTAATCTAACCACAGAATTATGAGGTAGAACAGTTAAAGGGCTTTTTGAAAAATGACCAAGCGTCAGGGAGAAGAGAGTATTGATTGTCTCATAAAGAAAAAAAGGACTCATCAGGACAGTTATTTGGAGTTTGGTTTCATTGAGTTAAAGGACAAAGTCAAAACTGAGTGTGTCATTTGGGGTGAGAAACTGGTGAATGAAAGTATGAAACCCTGCAAACTGAAGCGACACCAGACTACCAAACACCCAGACATGGTGGGTTTTTTCTCCGAAAAAAAGAAACTGTGATAACTAACAGGCCCCAGAATATTAGGGAAAGTTTTGCCATGGCTGGAAGTGACCAAAAGCAAGTAACTATTGGATCATTTGAGTGCTCTCTCCTTATTGCATAAGCCAAAAAGCCACATAACATAGCAGAGACACCAGCTTGCATTAAAATGGCAGAAATAATGTGTGGACCTCAGGTCGCTAGCAAAATCAAGACTGTACCACTGTCTAACAACACGATGAAAGAACTTGATTAGATAGAATGGCTGGAAACGTTGAGAACACACTGATAGAAAATCTCAAAACGGGCCCATTTTCCATCCAGCTCGATGAAACTACCACTGTGGGAGAGGAGGCGATACTGATTGTATACTGTATGTACAGTACATCGACAAAACCGAACTGAAACAAGACATTCTTATGTCTGTCAATCTAACAACCACCACACGAGGAGAAGATATTTTCTGTGTTGTTGACACATACTTCACAAAACACATGTTTTCAGACATAAATGAAGACGCCGCAAAAGACGCATGGGTAATGGACCCATTTCTCGCAAAAGAGGAGGATGTGGAATATCTTCAGGCTGAAGACGAGCTCATGGATATTAAGATGAATTCTCTCTTGAAGAAATTCTATGATGAATATGGATACATGCGGTTTTGGCTTGTGAAAGGACCTGGCATTGCTCCAAGACTTGCGCTTCATGCAACCACCAGATTCATCCTGCCGTTTGCAACAACATACTTTTCAGAGATTGCTTTCAGTGCTGTTGTCACCATCAAATCAAAGACACGCAACAAGCTTGATGTGCACAGTGACTTTCATTTGGCTGTCACCAAAATCACACCTGACATCCCATCACTGGCCCAAGAGTTACAAGCCCAAAGCTCACATTAAATGCCATCCTGTTTGTAGCCTTGAAAGGGAACAAGTTCATATGTCACAAGTTCATTTAAACATAGGAATGACTGGCTGATACATTGCAGTATTCACAGGAAATAATCTGTTCAGAAAAGTAATACACACTGTTAAGCACGTTATTGCACATTATGCTCACTGTTTGGTTTCAATTTACATGTACTGTAGCCTATTATTTTTGTTCTGTACTGTTACTGTTATGCATTGAATATAAAAAAATCAAAACAATTCAAAAGTGCTAGGGCTTTTTTATTTTTTCTTAGTAATAGTGTTTGTCCGGGATGGGAGAAGCTGGGGATCGTCAAAATATTCACTGGTAAAATAGGGGTCCCTTGGGAAAAAGGCTCTGAGGCTAGGGATCTGCACTGGCAATCAGAAGGTTGCCAATTCAAATCTCGTAAATGCCAAAAGAGACTCTGCTCTGTTGGGCCCTTGAGCAAGGCCCTTAATCTTGCAATTTCTGAGCGCTTTGAGTAGTGAGAAAAGCGCTATATAAATGCAAAGAATTATTATTATTATTAACCACTGCTCTAGACAGTGTGGGATATGGCCGGCCGTTCATCCCAGCCAATACCCCCAGGCCGCCAGATTGAGCCCTCCCTGCAGCATGGAGGTCCCCCGAATGCCAGCAGGGAATTATGGACATTGGAGTTTTCCTTCACAGCCCTGCTGGATACCGTGGGGGCCGCCAGGAGTCGCTGCAGGGAGGATCAAGGACTATTTTCCCTACACCCCGGAAGTACATCCCAGTCACATGGACAGAAGAAATGACGTACTTCCGGGATGAAAAAGAAGAGTTTTGATCTGACTCAGAAGTGCTAGGAAGTCACATGGACTGAGGGTTCAGAAGCACTTCCGGGCCATGGACTATAAAAAGGACTGTGGGAGATCCCAGGGTTGAGCTGATTCGGGAGGAAGGGTGACAACGCTTCTGGGAGTGGAGGATTGTTTATTGTTTATTGATTTGTAGTGATTTATGAGCATAGTGGAGTGGAGGGTGCTTTGTGCACTGTATTGTCTGAATAAATATTATATTTGGACTTTTATCTGGTGTCTGGCGTCTGATCAGAGGGTTCAAGGGAGTGATATCGCCCCCTATCTGTCACAACAGATACTCCCATCTCCGCTGCGGATCACTGCAGTCTTATCCTTGGTGTCTTTGTTGCACCTCTGATTAATACACTCCTTGCCTGATCTGTGAGCTTTGGTGGATGGTCTTCTCTTGTCGGGTTTACAGTGGTGCCATATTCTTTCCACCTTATTATAATGGATTTCATATTGCTCTCTGGGATAGTCAGTCTTTGGGATATTATTTAATAACCCAACCCTAATCTCTACTTCTCCAGTACTTGGAGAGCTCCTTGGTCTTCATGTTGCTTGCTTAAGTGGTACTGTAGAGTCAAGGGCCTTTCAGAACTGGTCTATTTATTGTATGTAGACATCATGTGACAGGTCATGTGACACTCTGATTGCACACCGGTGGACCCTAATCAACTAATCACATGACTTCTGAAGTTAATTGGTTGGACCAGAACTGATTTAGAGGTTTCATAGCAAGGGGGATGAATACATGTGCACCCACAACTGTTCAGTTTTTACTTCTTTTCTTATACATTGTGATGGACGACCGGCTATGGACTCCGGTCGCCACCCCCAGGCCGCTAGGAGGAGCCCTCCGGACAGCATGATGGTGCCCCGAGTTCCAGCAGGGCCTCATGGACTTTGTAGTTTCTATACACAGCCCTGCTGGATGCCTTGGGGACCACCGGGAGTCGCTGTAGGGGGGCTAGTGGGCTCTTGTGTGCCCTATAACCCGGGAGTGCGTCACAATCACGTGTCCGGAAGGAACGACGTGCTCCTGGGATGAAGAAGAGGACTGTTTGCCCTGACCCGGAAGGAAATGGACTTGTGGGTTGTGCCTGGAACCACTTCCGGGTCAGGAGCTATAAAAGGACTATGGGAAGCCCAGAACACGGAGCTGAGCTGGGAGGTAGGGTGGCGACGTGTCTGGGCGAGGAGGATTGGTTATTATAGAGAGTTTATTGATTATATGAGTGTGGAGTGAAGGGTGCTTGGTGCACTGTATAATTATAAAATAAATACTAGTTATACTTTTACCTGGTGTCTAGAGTGGTACCTGAGGGTTCAAGAGGTGGACAAAAGCCTTAACTGCTACAACATATACAAGGTATTTTATTTTCATTCCATTTTCTATAATTTGGACTATATTGTTAAGTCCAGTACATGCAATCCAAACTGAAATCCATTTTAATTTAGGATTATAATGCGAAAAAACTGGACAGACATGAGGGGGATGAATACTTCCACAAGTCACTGTACCTGACCTGCCCGGGATGTTATTGAAAGGGAGGCCAGCAAGTGGCATGTGAGGAATATTTAAAAAAAGGTTTGTTAGAAGACTAAAGGAAAATGAAATACACAAAGTATGTGAGCATCGGGTGTTTTTTTATTTTTTTTGTAAAATTCAGTAAGCTTTAAATTAAAAGAAACAAATCATTTATTGAATAAACAGCGATAATAATGTAGAATTATAACCCTGCCAGGTTGGGATATGATTTGCCGTGACCCTGAACAGGATTAAGTGGTTAGGAAAACGGAAAGATGGATGGATGTAAAGAATAATTTGCCTTTTTAATGCTCTGCTGCATGAATCCTCCCTCAAGGTTTTTCCAATTTTATTCATCTCCTGTTTTTCTGTGAAGCCTTTTTACTGCTTTTTTTTTTATATTTTGTTTTGCTCCAGCTTCGGATTCCCAAAGGACAATGTTGATCTATTCATCTCATTTTTTAAATGTGTATATCAAGTCATTTTTCCATTTTAAATTCTATTCTTTGACTATTAAGTCACTTTCTATTTTTGCTGTCTTCTCGGTTATTATTTTGTACTGTAAACATTTTTGGTGTCTGTAGTTAATAAATCATTTTTCTTAATCTCTTTATTAGTTCATGGGCTTCACAAAAGATGAAAAGATAAATTATGAAGTATAAATGCTCATTCCTATTTAACATCCTGAGGTATTTCTGTGTGACATTATTTTTATTTCAATTTCAATACAATATCTTGGATTCTGTGGTAACTTGATTTTGTGTATAAAGGCAGTCTGAGAGGACGGGTCATTTGTTTTTTCTTTTCACGTGGATACAGTGCCCTCCATAATTTCTGACACAAAGGCACTCTTTTCCTTGATTTCCCGCTCTGCTCTACAGTTTAAAATTACAAAATTAAACAATTCAGACAAGATTAAAGTGTACATTGCAGACTTTCATTGAAGGGGATTTGCATAAATTTTGGTCTCACCATACCTTTTCTATATGGTTTCCCATTTCATGGTACCATAATGTTTGTGACACAGCAATGGCAGGTCTATTAAAGCCATTGTCATATTTAGGAGTTTGTCGCATATCCCTAACACGTAATGACTGTCTGAAGTCTGCGATTCACAAACATCAGCCAGTGCCGAGGAGCTTCTCTGGTAATGCTCTGCCAAGCCTCTAATGCAGCCATCTTCAGCTCCTGCTTGTTTTGAGTGCTTGTCCCCTTAATTTTTCTCTTCCGCATACAGTGGAACCTCGGTTCACGAACGTCTCAGAACATGTACAAATCGGTTTAAGACCAAATAGTTCGCCAAACTTTTGCATCTATTCATGACCACACACTCGGTATACGAACAAGCCAGTTTCTCTTTCGGTTTGTGCGCGCCGATGATTTCCGCACGTGTTCAGTATCTCCCTGTGCATTCCCTGTGCAGCGAGTGAGCGAAAGAGACACACACAGACACATTTGCGTGTGAGAGACACACACATTCGCGCGCATGAGACACACACACGCACACGAGCATGCGTGAAAGAGACACACGCACGAGCGAGAGAGAGACAGACACACACACACACGCATGCACGAGAGAGAGAGAGAGAGGGCTTGTTTTTAAAGGGACAGATTCCAGCATTGTGTTAACCTCGTTGTATTTAATGAAGACTTTTTCCTATTGGATTTTAACCTCCACTTCACTTCTGTTTACAGTGATCGGTTCGTAGTGTGCATTGTTGCAATGTTACTTTTCTTGGTGGTTTATTAAATTATGGATTTTTCAAATGTTAATTTTTTTCCCTATGCTTAAAACTCATTAAAAAAAAGTGTTTTTAGCCAGCGGTTCATAGCGCTATAGCGCAAACTCTTGCAGTGTTCATTTTCTCTGTTGTTCAAAGGTTTTCTCAGTGTTATTCAATGTTTTTTACGTTTAGTTTACTATTACACTATACAGTGAATCCGGAAAGTATTCACAGCGAATCACTTTTTCCACATTTTGTTATGTTACAGCCTTATTCCAAAATGGATTAAATTCTTTTTTTTCCTCAGAATTCTACACACAACACCCCATAATGACAACATGAAAAAAGTTTACTTGAGATTTTTGCAAATTTATTAAAAACAAAAATGTACATAAGTATTCACAGCCTTTGCCGTGAAGCTCGAAATTGAGCTCAGGTGCATCCTGTTTCCCCTGATCATCCTTGAGATGTTTCTGCAGCTTAATTGGAGTCCACCTGTGGTCAATTCAGTTGGTTGGACATGATTTGGAAAGGCACACACCTCTCTATATAAGGTCCCACAGTTGACAGTTCATGTCAGAGCACAAACCAAGCATGAAGCCAAAGGAATTGTCTGTAGACCTCCGAGACAGGATTGTCTCGAGGCACAAATCTGGGGAAGGTTACAGAAAAATTTCTGCTGCTTTGAAGGTCCCAATGAGCACAGTGGCCTCCATCATCCGTAAATGGAAGAAGTTCAGAACCACCAGGACTCTTCCTAGAGCTGGCCGGCCATCTAAACTGAGCGATCGGGGGAGAAGGGCCTTAGTCAGGGAGGTGACCAAGAACCCGATGGTCACTCTGTCAGAGCTCCAGAGGTCCTCTGTGGAGAGAGGAGGACCTTCCAGAAGGACAACCATCTCTGCAGCAATCCACCAATCAGGCCTGTATGGTAGAGTGGCCAGACAGAAGCCACTCCTTAGTATAATGCACATGGCAGCCCGCCTGGAGTTTGCCAAAAGGCACCTGAAGGACTCTCAGACCATGAGAAAGAAAATTCTCTGGTCTGATGAGACAAAGATTGAACTCTTTGGTGTGAATGCCAAGCGTCACGTTTGGAGGAAACCAGGCACCGCTCATCACCAGGTCCATACCATCCCTACAGTGAAGCATGGTGGTGGCAGCATCATGCTGTGGGGATGTTTTTCAGTGGCAGGGACTGGGAGACTAGTCAGGATAAAGGGAAAGATGACTGCAGCAATGTACAGAGACATCCTGGATGAAAACCTGATCCAGAGCGCTCTTGACCTCAGACTGGAGCGACGGTTCATCTTTCAGCAGGACAAAGACCCTAAGCACACAGCCAAGATATCAAAGGAGTGGCTTCAGGACAACTCTGTGAATGTCCTTGAGTGGCCCAGCCGGAGCCCAGACTTGAATCCGATTGAACATCTCTGGAGAGATCTTAAAATGGCTGTGCACCGACGCTTCCCATCCAACCTGATGGACCTTGAGAGGTGCTGCAAAGAGGAATGGGCAAAACTGGCCAAGGATAGGTGTGCCAAGCTTGTGGCATCATATTCAACAAGACTTGAGGCTGTAATTGCTGCCAAAGGTGCATCGACAAAGTATTGAGCAAAGGCTGTGAATACTTCTGTACATGGGATTTCTCAGCTTTTTTATTTTTTAATAAATTTGCAAAAACCTCAAGTAAACTTTTTTCACGTTGTCCTTATGGGGTGTTGTGTGTAGAATTCTGAGGAAAAAAATGAATTTAAACCATTTTGGAATAAGGCTGTAACATAACAAAATGTGGAAAAAGTGAAACGCTGTGAATACTTTCCGGATGCACTATACATTCTATGGAAAATTAACTATATTTGTGCTTAAAAATCTTTAAAAAATATATATTTACATACAGTTTGTACGGTCTGAAACGGATTAATTGTATTTACATACAATCCTATGGGGGAAATTACTTCAGTTCACGACCAAATCGGGTTATGACCAGAGTTTTGGAACGAATTATGGTCGTGAACCGAGGTTCCACTGTATTGAAGACATGCCTAATTGGATTTAAATCGGGTTACTGTGTTGGCCACTCAAGAATTTTCCATTTTTAGCTGTGAAAATCTCCTGTGTTGCCTCAGCAGTATGTTTGGATCATTGTCTTGTTGTATGATGAAGTGCCATCCAACACGTTTAGAGGCATTTAGTGGAACTTGAGCAGATCAGATGTTTTCTACACTCATCAGAATTCATTGTGTTATTGGCACAATCAAGAAGAGAAGTGTGCCAGGACCTGTGGCAGCCATCCATGCCCAAGCCATAAAACTCCCAGTGCCATGTGTAACTGATGAGGTGGTCTGCTTTGGATCTTGGGCAGTTCCTTTTCAATGCATGCATTGTTATGCATATTCATCATTGTCTTGTCTGTCCACAAGACCTTTTGCCAGAATTCCGCAGGTTCTTTCAACATTTTTGCAAACTGTAATCTGGTTGTTCTGTTTTGTTGCCTAATTAGTGGTCTGAATCTTGCAGTGTGGCCTCTGTATTTCTGTTCATGTCTTCTGCAGATAGTCATTTCTGATGCATTCACATCTGACTCCTGAAATCTGTTTCTGATCTGTCAGACAGGTGTTTCGGCTTTTTCTTCACCATAATGAAGATTCTGCTGTCATCAGCGGTGGAGGTCTCCCTGGGCCTACCAGTCCCTTTGTAATTACTGAGCCCACGAGTGTGTTCTTTCTTCTTCATGATGTTCCAAACTTGATTTTGGTCATCCTAAGGTTTTACCGATGTCTCCAGTGGTTCTATTCTTGTTCTTCAGCCTTAAAAATGACTTCTTTGAATTTCATTGGCACAGCTCTTGACCTCATGTTGAACAATGGCAACTACAGTCCCTAGAGGGTAGAAGCAGGCCGATAATATCTTATGAAGCAATCAAATCCACCTGAGGGATCACAAAACACCTGTTGGAAGTATTGCAATTTCTACAAGGTGAGACCAAAATGTGCACAAATCCCTTTAAATGAAGCCTGCAATGAGCACTTTAGTCAAGTCCAAATTGTCTGATTTGTAATTTTAAACTGTGGAGCATTCAGGTAAGTCAAGAAAGAATGGTCTTTATCCCAAACATCATGGAGGGCACTGGAAGTCATCTTTGAGTAAAGCAGACATAAGTGATGCAGCCTTATGGATTACAGCATGTGCCTGGTCATTGTGTAAGGAGCATTCTCTCTGTGTCATTGTGGTGTCTTCCTCACATATCCCCCAAAGACTTGCAGATAAAGCTGATGTCACATTACAGTACACAACCTCAGTTCAGAGAAAATGCTGCATTTTGTTTTGTGTATTTGCTTATGCTTTACTCTATATACTTTATTCCATCTTCTGTTTATCCTGTCATGCATGCGCATCAATGGATCATCCTCTGGGCTCTTCTGAGGTATATACTTCCAGCCCGGGTCGAGAGGGGGCACAGGTGCCAGCCTTATCCTCTTCTGTTCCCTCCACAGTGCTGAGAAGATGCCAAGTGAGGGCGATTAACTCTGCTCATTACATTCCCGCCACTACATATCCTGCAGTTTCCAGAAGAAGGAGTCATTCGTTAAGAGAATGCACCACAGGACAGAGCTCCTTCCCCCCGTGACTTTGAGGGGCTGTAGCAGCTGTCACACACGTGTGCATGGGAGTCAACTGAAGAGTTTGAAAAGGGATAATTCCGAGCCAGACCAGGGGGTGGCAGAGTGCACTGATCCTTCCTCTTTTCCATCGGCAGACCAACCACAGCACATTTCGCCTGGGCTCAAAAACATCACTTCTGGTTTCTGGCCCCGATGACATCACTTCCCCTTTCCAACTTTAAAACCACCATGTTTGCCTCTCTGTGTTGTTTTATTTTGGATTGAAATCTGTCAAGACCATGTCAATTCTGAACCAAAACCTTCACGTTTGGCAGCCTGTTTCAAGTACACGGTGCACTTCCAGGTGCCTTATAAAAGGGGCTGGCTGACACTATTCAGGGAGCCAGAGTCGACAAGAGGGAGACGAAGCCTGCCTGGAGGAGTGGAGAAGAAAAGAGATGGAAGAAGAAGAAGAAAATAATTGTGTTGTGTTGTGCTGTGCTGTGCTTAGGAACTGTGTTTGGCTTGTGGGAAACAGGGGAAGGTGCTTCCCACGAGACAAAGAAAATAAAAAATTCCTTTGTGCTTTGAATTGTGCCTTTTGTGTCAATCTGTGTTGGGTTGGGGTGGCTGGAGCACCCTCTAGAGACCACAACAGATAGTTGTGAAAGGCACTATATAATAGATAGATAGATAGATAGATAGATAGATAGATAGATAGATAGATAGATAGATAGATAGATAGATAGATAGATAGATAGATAGATAGATAGATAGATAGATAGATAGATAGATAGATGTGAAAGGCACTATATGATAGATAGATAGATAGATAGATAGATAGATAGATAGATAGATAGATAGATAGATAGATAGATAGATAGATAGATAGATAGATAGATAGATAGATAGATAGATAGATAGATCTGAAAGGCACTATGTGATAGATAGATAGATAGATAGATAGATAGATAGATAGATAGATAGATAGATAGATAGATAGATAGATAGATAGATAGATAGATCTGAAAGGCACTATGTGATAGATAGATAGATAGATAGATAGATAGATAGATAGATAGATAGATAGATAGATAGATAGATAGATAGATAGATAGATAGATAGATAGATAGATAGAACAACAACATCCATCCATCCATTTTCCAACCCGCTGAATCCGAACACAGGGTCACGGGGGTCTGCTGGAGCCAATCCCAGCCAACACAGGGCACAAGGCAGGAAACAATCCTGGGCAGGGTGCCAACCCACCGCAGACAACAACAACAACAACATTTATTTATATAGCACATTTTCATACAAAAAGTAGCTCAAAGTGCTTTACATAATGAAGAAAAGAAAAATAACAGACAAAATACAAAATTAAAATAAAAAATTAAAATAGATAGATAGATAGATAGATAGATAGATAGATAGATAGATAGATAGATAGATAGATAGATAGATAGATAGATAGATATGAAAGGCACTATATAATAGATAGATAGATAGATAGATAGATAGATAGATAGATAGATAGATAGATAGATAGATAGATAGATAGATAGATATGAAAGGCACTATATAATAGATAGATAGATAGATAGATAGATAGATAGATAGATAGATAGATAGATAGATAGATAGATAGATAGATAGATAGATAGATAGATAGATAGATAGAACTTTATTTGTTCACTGGGGGACATATGTCAAGTAAATGAGTAGTTTGTCCTCATCCATCCATTCCTGTAACTCACTAACACAGTCCAGCAGGTATCTTGTACACACTTACTCACCTATTAGCCGGAGTGTTGTTACTCTGGTATTCTGAGTGGCTTCAGGTAATTGATACACAAATCATTTTTCAATTTGGCAGCAGTGGCTATTCTCCAGTCTGAGTGGCCTTCTTGTTTGTCACCATTTTCTGCCCTAATCCAGTTTTTTTTTTTTTTTGGGGGGGGAACAAAGTAAAAAGCTGCTAGTGTCTTATGGCTAGCAAGCTAAGCTTATACATGACATGTAATTTAAATACCATAGCCTGTGGCTATGGATCTCTAATAATGCTCTTCACTAACTTAAGTACATAGAGGCTTATGGTTGTTAAACCCTGTGATTGGCATGGACACTTACCGAACAAAATTTGATAAAAAGATTGAAATGAAAAATAAAGCACTTTACGTATAAAATGTTCAACGCACTAAATTTTTTACCACAGTTTTCATTGTTTGTTTACTCTCTCTCATACATGTTGGGACATGGGGAGTTTTAATACTAAGGCATAAATGATTTCCCAGCATGACAAACACAATATGGGAAAAAAATAAGAAGTCAAAGCTATATTTTTGCACCAAAAGCAGTTTAAGCTCTTGCACCAGATAGAGACGGATTTATAGACCAGCTGTAATCCCAACACAGCTATTTGGATGAATTCTGATAGCTCAGAAGAAGAGCACATAGAGGAACATTGTGCTTCAAATAAGAACAAGATCTGACTATGCTGATGTAAAGACAGTCCACCCGAGAAAGCAATTAAAATAACAATGCTGGGATTCTACTGCTGGTGCGAACTTTCAGTTATTTGTAACATTTATGCTCTGTTCTGTCAACATTTCAAGAACTGGAGTGCTTGTTATAATGGAAATAACTCTTGACTTTTTACTTTAACATAGAGTGACAATTAATCACAATGCCGTCCTATGTCATGTGCATAATCTGACGTCTTATAAAGCCTTCAGGATAAATTTGAAGATTATGCAAATGAAATAAAAACATATAGCGAGCTGCCGTCTTTATCTTTAGACAAAATGTATAGCACCAATTCACTAAAGTTGTCAGGCTAAAGTTATAGAACATCACTATAGTTGTAATCAGGCCTTTTGTGCTTAAGAATCTCGATTTAATGATAGATGAAGTCTGAGAGATCTCTATGACAACTTCTGAAGGTTTGAGGCAACCTTCATTATTTTTAAGCCACTAAAAAAAACATAGACCAGTTAGTTGTCCTACATTGAAACAGAAGCTTACTTAAAGAAGAGGAATGACTCAACTGGAAATCCATCCACCTGTTTTCTGAATCTATTCATTCCAATACAAGCAACAGAGCCTATCTTAATGACTTTGGACTTGCAGTTATCTTATTTACAAATACAAAAGTTATAATGTATAGAGGGTGGTTTGGTGGCACAGTGGTAGCACTGCTGCCTCACAGTAAGGACACCTGGGTTTACTTCCCAGGTTCTCCCTGCGTGGAGTTTGCATGTTCTCCCCGTGTCTGCGTGGGTTTCCTCCGGGTGCTCCGGTTTCCTCCCACCATCCAAAGACATGCAGGTTAGGTGCATTGGCAATTCTAAATTGTTCCTAGTGTGTGCTTGGTGTGTGTGTGTGTGTGTGCCCTGTGGTGGGCTGGTGCTCTGCCCAGGAATTTGTTCCTGACTTGTGCCATGTGCTGGCTGGGATTGGCTCTGGCAGACCCCTGTGACCATGTATTAGGATATAGCAAGTTGGACAATGGATGAATGGATGGATAGTGTATAGATATTTAACACTAGAATCCCTGAAACCTATGAAAAACCCATAATCCCGGCCCACCTTAAATTCTTTCCCGCCTCTCCATTAGCATCTTTTGTTTTGTAAATGTATCGATCAGCACAAGCAGCCTGCTATTCCACAACACCGCCGGAGCACATCTCGGGCCTAAAAGTTTTCCCAGTTCACGTCTTCTTTATCTGCATGTGAGGTCCTTGAGTTGCATGGGGTAAATAATATATTGTTATTTGGAACACATGCATTTCATATGTGTTTCATGTCTACAACAATCTGAATAAGCACATCGCTAAAACAGAAACGTTTTTCATACATACATTTCACGTGTGATCCATGTCTACAACGATCAGCGTAAATTTAGGATGACATGAAATGCAAGAAATGTTGAACAAATACCTAAAATAGAAACTTTTCATGTTATAGTACTAACGACAAAATTTTGACCTGAAGTGTATGATGTGTGAAAACTGAAGTCCAACATCAAATAAACACTTTCACAAAAGGTACACGTATAACAAAACAAGTGCGGTTTTATTCAAGAATATAACTGAAGAGAAAGAAATTGGGTTAGGGTACGACGCAAATACGATTTTTGGGTGGTTCAGCGATAAGAACCGCTGTCTCATAATCAAGAGGTACTGGGATCGAATCCGGGCACCCTCCAGAATTACCATTTTAAGTAGAAGCTGCTCTTATTGTTACTACTATAACAAGATTGAAACAAGATGAGCTCAGGTGGTGGGGGGATGGGATAGCAGGCTGCTTGCTGCTTATGTTGATCGACACATTTACAAAACAAAACATGCTGATGGAGAGGTGCGAAGGTGGGCTGGGATTACGAGTTTTTGCGTAGGCTTCAGGGATTCTAGTGTTAAAGAATTATTATCAGTGCTTCGAGAAGCTAATCAAAAATCACATATGCTCTTCTCGGCCAAAAGAACCGGATTGATTACAGTTTACATGTCGCTCCAGTAGATCCACAGAGGTGGTCATCACCACGATCCTACTTACAGTACTGGCCCACGTGGACAACAAGAGCAGGAATTACGTGTGGATATGATTTATTGAGTTTAACACAATAACTCCCTCTAAGCTCATCGCTAACCACAGAGTCCGATGTGTGAGCACCGCATTGCACAGATGGATTTTTAACTTCCTGAAAGGCAAACCCCAAGTGGTTCGAGTGAGTGGCCACACCTCATGATCTCTCACCCTCAACACAGGGGCTCCCCAGGGCTGAGTCCTGAGCCCTCTGCTGTCCTCCCTCTACAAATACGACCGCACAGCTGCATTAGACTCTAACATCGTTGTCAAGTTTGCTGATGATACTGATTTGGAAGGCCTGTGTGGAGGGTGGAGGCAGTAAGTACGGACCAGGAAAACCAAAGAGAATTTGGGTCCCAAACTGAGCCACCTCGTCCAATGCAATCGTCTAAAACAATTAAACAAAAATGAGCGAGCATCGGTGCAACTGAAAACAGGCATAAAAACTGCCTTTTTAGCCTTAATTGCCTTTCTAAATAACAAGGGGGCTCCGCCACCCGCTCGCTTTGCTCGCCAACCCCCGGGGTTGGGTAACCTGAAATACATTGATGAATGTATGAGATATATTGGAGTGTAAAGGTGTAGATGACGAACAAAGGAAGTAAAGAACCTATAGCATGGCACATTAGAAAGATCTATTGGAGTACTTCTTTATACACAACATTTGTAGTAAAATCGTTGATAGATTGTGTCATCTGGATCTAACACGTAGATCTGATGCAAAAGCAAATGAACTATTGTAGGATCAAATGCAGTCCATAAAGTTTTTACTTTCGGGTACATTGTTAGTTAAAAACATCCGTAGATATTCAGGATATTCATCTAAAGGAGGCAGTCTAACCTGACCCCTTTGACAACAACGTGTAAACTCATTAGTTGTATTGCCAATTGTTTCTTCAGGGAAGTTAAGTGAATGACAATGACAGCAAATGATATTCATTAATCCTAATGAATGTTCATTAATAGTGGACGCATTACAGAATGCGTTGTCAGCTTATTGGCGGAATTGTTTAGCGGCTGTTTGTCGTTCCTTTCTTTGCCGTTTATCTATTGCCTCTGCTGTTTGAGAGGCGCGTTGTAGGTGCCTGTGTTCATTAATTGTATTCAGGCGGGCTCATTTCTGTATTTCCGTTAGTTGAAAAGTTTCGTTTTGGAGCCGGAGCCGTGACCGTGACTCCATTAGTTATCCGTTGTCTACCGTTAGTAATATGGATAATTGCACTTACAGTTAATATGGAGTGTTTTCTGTGGTTGTACTGTTAATAATGCATCACTGTAATGTGATTCACATATGCTACATGGTTTGGATGTGTGAGGATGCCGCACGTTTGAGGGCTGAATATTTTTTTCCAAAAAACATAGTTTCTGAAAAGCAATGGTTTCACACAGAAATCAGCATAAAACGTCTGTTGCTGCATGCTGCGGCTGCCAGTTTGCCAAGAATGTGCGGCAGGCTTGCTGCCAGGCTGTCTTCACGTGGCTGGAGCAGCAGCAGCAGCAGCGGTCACGGTCACAGTGCATTGCAATCTGGTTTCTACCTCTTATCATTGTTAAGTGGCAGTCCTCCTGGTGAACATTGCCATAGGCGTATCAGCTACATCAGCTGTGCGCAACCTGCGGCCGTACGGCCGCATGCGGCCGTGGGCAAGGACTTTGGCGGCCGTGGACGTGTATATTAAAGTGTACGTAATGGCGGCCGTGCAGGTGTAGGGTCTCTGAACTCCAGCGAGTAAGGGGTCTCAACGCCGCGGAATCTTTGTCGGCCGGGTCGGTATGGTGACGCCGAAAGCCGATTTGGACTCTGGGGTCTCTAGACTCCTGCAAGTGTAGAATCTCAAACACCGCAGAACCTTCCTTAGCCGGATCGGTATGTTGACCAAAATGTTGCCCTTTATATATTCATCGAGGCCTAGGGACTCTCGAGCTTACTCCGCATTTCCTGGGAGAAATGGGGTGAGATGGTGCAGCGTGGATAAACAAATGGAAGTAGCATTCGATGTAGCACTGCTATCTCCTATAGCTAGCTCTTGAATCCCTACGGCTAATGGTCTCCAGCGAGTCCCCTGACTTTGCAAGTCTGTCTGCAAACATGCAAGAGCAAGGAAGCCATTAATGGCGATGTTTTCCAAACTTCCTGAAACAATTGCTGTAAAGGTTTTTTGTCCTATATGACATTTCGTAGACATTTTTTTACATATGTAGACCAGTAAATTGAATATTGTCAGATATATCATACTCTGTTTTAATGTGTAATCTGTAAATTTTTACATAAATCATAAAACATTATTAAGTTTACTTGGACTTACTGGCGGCCGTTATTAAAGTAAAAAGTCTGTAGTGCGGCCGTTATTAAAGTAAAAAGTCTGTAGTGCAGCCGTCAATAGCGGAAAGGTTGCGCATGCCTGAGCTACATGAACCTGTTCAGCACCATGATTAACAAGGGACCAGTCAGCTGAAGCTAGAACCTCATAATCGTTTTCGATCACTTGTATCAAAATCGGAGTCCGACAAGTCATAGTCCAGTTCCGAGATAATAGGCAAAACTTCGTTAACAGAGTATTTTGCTTTACCCATTCGCTTTGATCTCTCGCCAAATGTCAGTGCCATTTTTGCTCTTGTTTGTGCCTTAATACTCACACGAGTACAGGAAATCTCGGTCAAACCAATGAAGCTAACTTTCCAACTAAAACATAACGGTTGGTTTTGTCACAGTTTACAGTCAATTACCATTGTCAACTCCTCCTTTTGACAAAAGTCGACATTAGCCCTGAAAGAGTTAATACGGAGAGTTTGTTTATTCTCATTACCCGGACCATGCTGTGTAGTGTGGACGTTTAGTTCAGAAGCGCGTTGTAGGCGCCTGCGCCTTTTGTACTTTCCCGCGCCTTCCGTACTATCTTTGTGGACCTGTGGGGCCTCCGTAGCCTCTTCCGTTTGACTCTGGGGTGCAGCGCAGAATCCTCTTTTTTGTGTGGCTGTGTCGTTAGTCGTTAGCTATGGGCGCGTTGTTGCTTCATGTCTTATTTACGTTAGTTGAGCTCTTTCGTTTTTGGGCCGTGACATCTTCATTCACGGTGGATCACACTTCGCTTGCGGTTTATGTGACGCGCGCTGTAGGCGCCTACGCAGTATGTCTCATGGTCCCATCGCCGTGTACCTGCGTCCATGCCTTCCATTCTCGGTTAGTAATATGGATCAGCTCTCTTGAGTGGGTCTGCTTCGGGAAGCTCATGTGGACAAAATTTCATTAACTGAGATGCCATCCTCCACGAAGCCCTCAGTTTTATACTGTCCTTAAGGGGCGTGGCATGTTTGAGTGGAGCGGGCATGGGGGAAGCTTTTTTACGGGGGTGTTGAAATCAGCTCATTGTATCTCAGAACCATTTCGCATGGGCATTTTCTCTGAGCTAGGGAAGAGGAAAGAGAAGATAGGGTTAATTTTGCGGGTCCCTCTTGTCAGATTATTGCGTACCTTGTCCAAACCTTGAAAGATGGTCCTCAGTCGCCCATGTGTGACACCTGATATCTAATTGTCACATTGGCGTCAGGACAACCTTCTACTCCTGAATGTCAACAAGACAGAGGAGCTGATTATGGACTTTGGCACAAAACAGCAGAAGCTCTTACCACCTCTTCTGTATTAAGAGAACCCAGGTGGAGAGGATGGACAGAATACAATACAATACAATACAGTTTATTTTTGTATAGCCCAAAATCACACAGGAAATGCTGCAATGGGCTTTAACAGGCCCTGCCTCTTGACAGCCCCCCAGCCTTGACTCTCTAAGAAGACAAGGAAAAACTCCCAAAAAAAAACCTTGTAGGGAAAAAATGGAAGAAACCTCGGGAAAGGCAGTTCAAAGAGAGACCCCTCTCCAGGTAGGTTGGGTGTGTAGTGGGTGTCAAAAACTAGGGGGTCAATACAATACAATGCATTACACAGAACAGAACAATTTCTCAATATAGTAAGAATTAAAAAATATAAATTTTAGAAGTACAGAGCAGAATTTAACAGTAGATGATATATCCCATAATAAGATTTGGATTTGTGTAGAGTCCTGGAGACCTCATCCTTCAAGCTGCCTCCCCCATTTGGCCATTCCACGGCTGAAACAGTGCTGGGCCAGCCAATCCGATGAAAGGACCCCTCTTTCCCACGATTCCTGCGATCCTCCATCTGGGATGACTTTTCCTTAGGCAGGCAAACAACTTGGCAAAGTTGTCCGCTCTGTCTGTCACCTTTTCCTTTCCATTGCTTTCGACATCTACATCAGCAAAATGGGATAAGGCAGCACTCACAAAGCATTGCCTTAATGATGTCACAACGAGCGGCGATTGAAGCCACGCCCCTAGCAATGATTCGCAACGTTACGACAACAAACCATAAATTGCAGTACAACTAGTCAGTTGCCCACAAAATACTGGCAGGAAAAAAAAATCCAGGAAAACTGAACAAATCGTGACACAGTAAAAGTGAAAGGCTTTACGCCCCCGGGTGGTGCCCACCTTCACACACTACCACTGTGATTTTTGCCCTGGTTTTACAGTCCTGTTTTAGCGTTTCATGTGTGGTAAACACATTTGCTTTGGGGCAACCCATTCAGAAGACATGCTGTATTTTATTAATTAACAGGGAATCATGCCCACCTAGGTGTAATTAAATGTATTATTAGATTTTAAAGTGTTTATAAAAACCCAACTCTGACGTGGGTATGCCATTTAAAATGTGGTTTCTTTTACTTTAAAACAATGTTTTTCTGCAGTAGAAAAAAAAATGTAGGTCTAGGGTGGTAGCAGAAATCTTGCTGAATAACCAAGAAAGTTAATTTCATTATCAGTGTTGTTGTGAAAATACCCGTCAATCAAAGTTTACAGCCAAGGGAAGTTCAATTAGGTCGCAGCGTGCCCCTGGGGGGGGTGGGAAGCAGAAGAACTTCTACCTGCGTAATCTGTGCCAGATATCAGGGAATAAACAAAAGACTACTCGAAGATTAATTGTCCTCTAGATCTTAAACTACAACTCCAATTAACAGGCCATTGTCTCTGAAAAGGAACATATTTGTTGTTCTTCCAGGAGTGGTCCAAAACATTTTAAAGGCAAGATGTCACTTCTGGGACCAAAAGGCATTTCCCTGAGGCAGTGCAAGTAGATAATGAAGAAGAGATAGAGCTGATAAAGAGCACTAATCAAGAAACAAACCCACATTTATCAACACTTGTCAGCACATAGGTGTTTCTCGGGTTACCCTGAAAATGCTGGGCATGCACTCGGCCTTCAGGGCTAAGTCTTTGACATTTTTTTTTTTAATTCGTCTTGAAAGGACTTGGTGTGGTAGAAGGAAGACAAATAATAAATACCTTTAACAAAATAAAACTTGCTTTCTTAGTATATCACTTTTTTCACTGGGGGCCACATGCAGAGAAATATATGAAGGGCTGGGCCACCTCAACTCAACCTTGCCTCAACTCCTGTGTATTAAGCTAGCAAAATCAATCAAATATTGTTAAATTATGCTTCATAATTGAATATGCTTAAAGAAAAAAACAGCATCACAGCTCTCCATTAATGGGTTTTCATTTATTAATTCTTTAGATTTTTGTTTCTTATTGGCTGAGCTTTCAAAGTATTAACTTCCTTATAATATATGACATGCCTTATGGAAACAGCAGTAGTTCAGCAGAGACATTAAGTTTATTGGATTAACAGAAAATATGCAATATGCATCATAACAAAATTAGACAGGTGCATAAATTTGGACACCGCAACAGAGATATGACATCAATACTCAGTTGAGCCTCCTTTTGTAAATCTAACAGCCTCTAGACGCCTCCTATAGCCATTTGATGAGTGTCTGGATTCTAGATGGAGGTATTTTTGACCATTCTTCCATACAAAATCTCTCCAGTTCAGTTAAATTTGATGGCTGCCGAGCATGGAGAGCCTGCTTCAAATCATCCTGTATGATATTCAAGTCGGGGACTGTGACGGCCATTCCAGAACATTGTACTTCTCCCTCTGCCTTTGTAGATTTCGAACTGTGTTTTGCCTCATTGTCTTGTTGAAATATCCAACCCCTGCGTAACTTCAACTTTGTGACTGATACTTGAACATTATCCAGAAGAATTTGTTGATATTGGGTTAAATTTATCCGACCCTCGACTTTAACAAGGGCCCCAGTACCTGAACTAGCCACACAGCCCCACAACATGATGGAACCTCCACTAAATTTGACAGTAGGTAGCAGCGCCATGCAAAGTGCTTTTTGTTATGACCAAATAACTCAATTTGTGTCTCATCAGTCCAAAGCACTTTGTTCCAAAATGAATTTTGTTTGTCTAAATGAGCATTTGCATACAACAAGCGACTCTGTTTGTGGTGTGAGTGCAGAAAGGGCTTCTTTCTCATCACCCTGCCATACAGATGTTCTTTGTGCAAATTGTGCTGAATTGTAGAACGATGTACAGATACACCATCTGCAGCAAGATGTTCTTGCAGGTCTTTGGAGGTGATCTGTGGGTTGTCTGTAACCATTCTCACAATCCTGTGCATATGCCGCTCCTGTATTTTTCTTGGTCCACCAGACCTGCTGGGTTTAACAGCAACTGTGCCTGTGGCCTTCCATTTCCTGATTCCATTCCTTACAGTTGAAACTGACAGTTTAAACCTCTGAGATAGCTTTTTGTAGTCTTCCCCTAAACCATGAGACTCAACAATCTTTGTTTTCAGATCTTGGGAGAGTTGCTTTGAGGATTCCATGCTGTCACTCTTCAGAGGAGAGTCAAAGGGAAGCACAACTTGCAATTGACCACCTTAAATACCTTTATACCTCATGATGGGACACACCTGTCTATGAAGTTCAAGGCTTAGCGAGCTAATCAACCAATTTGGTGTTACAAGTAATCAGCATTGAGCAGTGACAGGCATTCAAGTCAGCAAAATTACAAGTGGACCCACATTTTTGTACAGCCAGTTTTTCACATTTGATTTAATTGCATACAACTAAATAGTGCTTCACTAAAAATCTTTGTTCGGAAAACACCCCAGTACTCCGATGTTCCTAGGAAATGAAAGACACACCACTGTTATCTTTCTTGTTGAAAGGAGAGTCAATTATTATGCAGGCTGAGAGGGCTTCCCAAACTTTTTCATATGACTGTATATTACAAAGTGCTCTCATCACATGCAATCCAGTAAAAATCAAAAGCACAAGCTTTATCTGACACTTTTTGTTTTAAGTTAGTTGACAAATCTTGAATTTGCCGCACAACTGCGTTTCTGGACAAGCGAATGTTGTTGAATTCCTGCATTTTCTCCGGGCACATTATTCCTGTGATTTTAGTGAGGCACTGTTTTATGAAGTCACCATTTAGAAAGGTTTCCCGTGATGGGCAGTGAGTTGCGCTAGTTCATAACTGGTTAATGTGGCATTTTCTTGTGTTTTGTTAGCACAGAAGAAATCCTGTTGTTGAGCTTGCAGGCTAGCAGCCATTTCCTTAACTTTCTGTTCTTGCTTGGCACCAGTGTAGGACGTGTAGGTCGGATGTTTGGTTTCGTAGTGTCGCACACATAATACTCTTTCATCATTTCAAATCAAATAGACACACTTGCCCTTGACTTCTAGTAAGAAATGTTCATTTAGATAGATAGATAGATAGATAGATAGATAGATAGATAGATAGATAGATAGATAGATAGATAGATAGATAGATAGATAGATAGATAGATAGATAGATGAAAGGCACTATATAATAGATAGATAGATAGATAGATAGATAGATAGATAGATAGATAGATAGATAGATAGATAGATAGATAGATAGATAGATAGATAGATAGATAGATAGATAGATGAAAGGCACTATATAATAGATAGATAGATAGATAGATAGATAGATAGATAGATAGATAGATAGATAGATAGATAGATAGATAGATAGATAGATAGATAGATAGATAGATAGATAGATAGATAGATAGATAGATAGATAGATAGATAGATAGATAGATAGATAGATAGATGCTTTATTACTTCCAAGGGGAAATTCACAAGTTTCCCACTGTGTCTAAAATTTTCTGCACTCACTTGCTATGGTGTGTTTCTTTGGTTCTGCCATTTTTGGTCTCCTATAGTCAACTTGTTCTTTGGTTGCGCTTGTTTATGAAGATGCTGCCTTGATCAAGACAGTAGTTCTGCCTTGTGTTAAACCTAATGCGGAGTGGTGGCTCTGAGGCTAGGGATCTGCACTGGCAGTCGGTAGGTTGCCGGTTTGAATCCCGTAAATCCCAAAAGGGACTCTGCTCTGTTGGGCCCTTGGGGCCCTTAACCTGCAACTGCTGAGCGCTTTGAGGAGTGAGAAAAAGCGCTATATAAATGCAAAGAATTATTAAGAAGTACAATGCAGTTAAGAATAACCTTCATTATTTTTTTAGAATTTGCTGCGGGCCAATTACAAATGGGCCATAGTTTTGCCCATGGGACGTAGTTTGGACACCCCTGGTATATCAGGTCAATCACTTATCAAGGAAGAAGTAGCGTAGATTTTTCTTGAAACAAACACAAAGATTAAAAGCTTACAAAGCTGCAAGAGTGGGACGTTTCATTGTGGTGGGATTGAGATCAGCTCATTGTATCTCAGAGCCATTTCACATTGAGTGCGTTTACATGGACAAATGAGAGTAACTGGCTAAAGCCAGAAACTTGGCTTCTTTCAAAAACAAAACCCCATTTACATGTACAAGTCCACCCTTGGAAAAGGATTACTTGTGTTCTGTTCTGTGTGTTGTATTGTATTGACCCCCTAGTTTTTGACACCCACTGCACGCCCAACCTACCTGGAGAGGGGTCTCTCTTTGAACTGCCTTTTCCGAGGTTTCTTCCATTTTTCTCCCTACAAGGGGAGTTTTTCCTTGTCTTCTTACTAGGGCGTTGTGCCGTATTAGCCATTATGAATGTAGTGAGAAGTCAAGCAAAATGACACCTTTTATTGGCTAACTAGAAAGATTACAATATGCAAACTTTTGAGACATCTCGCCTGATGAAGGGGCCTGAGTTGTCTGGAAAGCTTGCATCTTGTAGTCAGGTGTCATTTTGCTTGACTTCTCACTACTTGTCTTCTTAGAGAGTCAAGGCTGGGGGGCTGTCAAAAGGCAAAGCCTGTTAAAGCCCATTGCAGCACTCCGTGTGTGATTTTGGGCTTTACAAAAATAAATTGTATTGCATTGTATTGTATTGTAAAATGCTCAGATGTCATAAAAATGCTCTACAAAGTATTAAAAAAAGATTAAAGATTATCTATGGCCACTGTAAATCTGAAAACAAGCATGGAGATTGTGTCTCTTTCTGACTGTGTTGCTATACTTAGCGTATCAAAGGTCCGGCATTCACTTAAACGAGTCACATGGTCATTTATTAAAATCAACATATTTTAAAACACAGGGATGGACAAAAGTAAATTTACAGTTGTAAGTATGCACTTATGAGATTGTAGCTAAGTGAACTGTGCCATTGTGAGATTCTTTTGAGTTAATAAACTTAATAAAGCTATTGAGATAATAAAGCTCTGGTAATAATCATAACCTGCATGTCTTTTTCCATACAAACAACTGTAAACCTACTTTTGCCCACCCCTGTACAATTTTCACAATGCCTCTTAAGGCATAAAGTTAGAATAAAATTCAGGCAAATTTATTATTATGTCCTAAAGAAAACTGTGCTCAAGAATACACTAAATAAATAAAACCAATACAATTGTGACAGAATCACTTCTGTGAGACAAAATTGCAAACCAAACGTGTGAATCAACAACTTTCATGGCATATCAAAAATAAGTGAAAAACGCAATCAAAAAACATGATAAGCACCGGTTCATCATATAATAATAATAATAATAATAATAATAATAATAATAATAATAATAATAAAGTGAACCATCACACCCTCATGGTAGCCCTAAGTTCAAGGGATGGACTCGGCTTCATGAGTAGAGCAAGACTTTAATAATAATAATAGTACTTTAATAATAATGATATTAATAATAATAATAATACATTCTATTTATATAGTGCCTTTCACATGCTCAATATATATATAAAAGAAATTAAAATTCTTATTTGAAGCTTGTTCTTTGCTGACCTGCAGATGCCCACTGAAGTTAGGTCCCTAATAATCTCCACAGCACAGCTAACCACAGACCTTTCCTAAGCCACTTTGTACTGGTCTCTCAATTAGTCCCTTAAAGAAACAGAGTCTGGCTATTTTTTTAAAATAAAAAAGAAAGATAATATGTTAACCCTATCTGTGCTACCCGTCTAAGATAGTTTGAAATCAACGTAGATCTCAACATTAACATCTGCAGTGCAACCTCTTTTGGAATGTATTTTGCAATATATGTAGTAAGCATTGCATTTGTAATTCTAGCATAAGGCACCTCACAAATATTTGTAGTAATAAAAATGTGATGCACCATTTGTTGGAACGACAAATACAATGCATATGTCTCTGTAGTATGCCATTGAGTATGGGATTCATTAAAGCGGTGTTAATGTTTGTGATGTGCAATCTGTTGGAATGACAAATGCAATGCATTTTATTACTACAGAGGTCTGTGATGCACCATTTGTTGGAATGACAAATACAATGCATATGTCTCTGTAGTACGCCATTGAGTATCGGTTTCATTAAAGTGGTGTTAATGTTTGTGATGTGCAATCTGTTGGAATGACAAATGCAATGCATTTTATTACTACAGAGGTCTGTGATGCACCACTTGTAGGAATGACAAATACAATGCATATGTCTCTGTAGTACGCCATTGAGTATCGGTTTCATTAAAGCGGTGTTAATGTTTGTGATGTGCAATCTGTTGGAATGACAAATGCAATGCATTTTATTACTACAGAGCTCTGTGATGCACCATTTGTTGGAATGACAAATACAGTGCATATGTCCTGGTGTGGCGGAAGTGCCGCATGAGCACCCAGAAGCACTTCAGGTGTCCCTGGTATTCCTTCCGGTAGCACTTCCGGGTGTGGTGAAAGTGCTGACATTCAAGGCTCCTCAATCCCCCAGGCGCCCTCTAGTGGTGGCCACATGTAGCCAGTCCTGTGCAGGGTTGTTTCCAGCTACACACTGTGACCAGTAGGGGGCGTTGCAGCACCCCAAACCCCAGTCACAACCTCACAGACATAAGAATTCCAAATGCCTTCCCTTATACAAAGTGGCATAAACCAAATGTGACATAATTCTTCTCCTCTCCTTGTCTCCTTTCACTCCTCCTCTTCCACTCGAATGTGACTCCCTGGATGAGGTCGAGTGGCTCCTTATATCTTGGACCCAGGAGTTCTCCCGGTGCCAGGGCATAGCCTGACGGAAACACTTCCAAGTCAATCTGAAGTCACAAAAAGTAGGGATGACGAATCCCTTCAGCTCTCCCTGGTGGCTCCCAGGGAACCCAACAGGGCTGCCCCCACGGGACTACAAGTCCCATCATGCCTTTTGGGCATCCAATGTGGCAATCCTAAACCAGTGAGGCTGCCACCTAACATATTGGGAGAGCAAGTAATCCTCTCAGGTTGTCTCCCCCTGTCCTTTCACTACACCGGCCTAACAGCTGGGTATTATTCTTTGGTCCAACCTTGCCGGGATGCCAGTGTATTCACTGCCACACTGTCATCTTCTGCTTGTCCCCTGATTAAGGCAGGACGATCATCTGTCAGTTTTTTGTGGATGTGGCCTCCCAGCCAGGAAAGGAATCTTTACCCATCCTGGCCTTGACTCCCAACCCATGCATGTCGTCCATCAGATCACCTTAAGCTTTTCAAGATAAGACTACATTTAATTGGACAAAGTGGGATCAAGAAGTAAATGAACAGATGGATGGAGTGATCTGTTAATTGTATTTTAACTTGATTTGTAATAGCGAGTCCAGGACACTTCAAGGAATCGCTCAATGTTATTTCCACAAATGATATTGCCGTTCATATACAGTGTCCACACGTTAAGGGTGTTAAGAATTCTTTCTAAGATCTTTCTTAAGATCTCAAGATGTCGGTCTGCTTATGATTCCAAGAATTAATAAAATAACAATGGGAGGTCAAACTTTTAGTTACAGGGCCTCTAAACTGTGGAATGGTCTGTCTGTTACTATAAGAGATGCCCCTTCGGTCTCAGCTTTCAAATTCCGGCTGAAGACTCACTACTTCAGTTTAGCACACCCTGACTAGAGCTGCGGATTAACTGTACAGACTGCATCTCTGTTGTTAGTCATTAGCACTAAAACATACAGTAAGTAACATGATAGTTATAATTTGTTACTAAACCTGATGGTGTCACCCATTGCATGGCTGCACTCGGGTCCTAACCTAGCGTCCTGAGTTGGTTTGTCATGTGGTGGTTGCGGCAATGTGCTGTATCAACGCGTGCTCCTAACCCCCTCCTCTTCACCTATTTAGTTTCTCTTCTCGGTACTCAAATGTGGCACTTGGTGCCACGGCCCACCTGCCAAGTTGTTTTGCCTGCCTAAGGTAAAGTCATCCCTGATGGAGGATCACAGGAATTATCGGGTAGAGTGGTACTTTCATCGGATTGGCTGGCCCGGCACTGTCACAGCTGCGGAATGACCAATTGGGGGAGGCAGCTTGATGGCTGAGTTCTCCAGGACTCTAAACAAATCCAAATCATATTATGTGATATCATCTACTGTTAAATTCCGCTCCGTACTTGTAATATTTTTATTTTTATACTGTATTGAGGATTACTTCTGTTCTGTTCTGTGTATTGTATTGTATTGACCCCCTTCTTTTTGGCACCCACTGCACGCCCAACCTACCTCTCTGAATTGCCTTTCCCAAGGTTTCTTCCATTTTTTCCCTACAAGGGTTTTTTTGGGAATTTTTAAATTTCTTCTTAGAGAGTCAAGACTTGGGGGCGCTGTCAAGAGGCAAGGCCTGCTAAAGCCCATTGTGTCACTTCTTGTGCGATTTTGACATGATACCTGAGCAGCTAATGAAAAAAAAAATTGACATGTTTGGATTGCAACGTATGATCGTAATTTAATGGAGAATGCATAATTAGAGGTGTGTAAGGTGTAGCTCTTTTGTCTGCCAACAGAAGACATTTTCTAGCTGCAATCGGTACATAATTAAAAAAATGAAGATGCCTCTGGTACAAACGTGTCTAAGGAATGTTGTCGACCTTAGACTTCTGTGCACCTGTGCCTAATTTCTCACATGTTCTGAGGGCAGGGTAGAGATGAAAAAGAAATCAAACCTGCTATGTTATCAGGAAAGAAGATCAGTAGTCAGTTTGCACAGCAGAAAGATGATTTTCACTACTTTAACTTGTCTTTAATGTTGTTCCTAACAGGTTTGTCTACCCGTCCTCTTTTGTAAGGAGATAATATTTCATGATAATTCTACTATTTATTCAGGTAACTATAGACAAACATCTCTGTTTCTGTCATAGAATAATAAACAGGTCTAACATGAAAGGGTGGCATGGTGGTGCAGTATTTAGCAATGCTACTTCCCAGATTCTGCTTCGAATATTCCCTTTCTGTGTGGAGCCCACTTAATGTTCTTGTGTCTGTGTGGACTCCTCTCCAGCTACTCCAGTCGCCACCCCACAGGTGCTTGTTAAGTTATTCAGAATTTTAAAGGACATTCTTGTGTGTATGAGTGCACCTGGTGTTTGGTTGGTAGTTCATTGTGCTGATTTTTGCTGTCACCATGCGATGGATAAAGTGGAAAAAAAAATAGAAGGATGAAGTATCTGAGTGACATATAGTGATGAGTGAAAAAGGAAAGTTTTGATTTGCATATAGTTTTGAGAAACTGATACTAAAATTAGTTTTACAGGCAACTTTTCACATTGCCAAATGCTAAACTTGGTAGAGTTTTTTTATGTGGTAGAAAACAAGGAATACTGCTCCCGAAAGCTACAATCACAATTCACGGTGTTTACTTTGTCTGCCTGAGTGTCAGAGGGGAACCCTCGGGGGTTCCTCCCAGGTATATAATTCCACTATGGTACGAGGGGGGGTGTGGTGCAAGCACTAACTACAGTCGACCACTGAAATTCGTAAGGGTTACGTTCCGATTTGTGAAAAAACGCAAATTTTGGATGTGGTCAAAAAATGCCTATTTTTATAGTTTAATCCCTAAATATGCCCCCAAAACACTTTAATTTCATTTAAAACTCAGCTTAATACATTACCCTGAAAAAATAGAATGTAAATGTAAACCCGTATACTGTACAGTACTGTACTGCTATGTTTCCCGCAGTGCCTGAATGTAAAATACCAATGTTACCCTATATATACTGTAATTCATTTTCTTTGGTATGTGCTGTCATTTTCTTTGGTATAAGTAGGGTAAATACAGTAATAATTTAATTTAATAAAAAATACAATCTCTCAGGGTTGGGAGCAAGATCCTGCCTCAAGTGGAGGAGTTCAAGTATTTCTGGGTCTTGTTCACGAGTGAGGGAAGAATGGAGCGTGAGATCGACAGGCGGATCGGTGCGGCGTCCGCAGTGATGCGGGCTCTGAATCGGTCTGTCATGGTGAAAAAGGAGCTGAGCCATAAGGCAAAACTCTCAATTTACCGGTCGATCTATGTTCCTACCCTCACCTATGGTCATGAGCTATGGGTAGTGACCGAAAGAACAAGATCGCGAATACAAGCGGCTGAAATGAGTTTCCTCCGCAGGGTGTCTGGGCTTTCCCTTAAAGATAGGGTGAGAAGCTCAGTCATCCGGGAGGGGCTCAGAGTAGAGCCGCTGCTCCTCCGCATCGAGAGGAGTCAGATGAGGTGGCTCGGGCATCTGATCAGGATGCCTCCTGGACGCCTCCCTGGTGAGGTGTTCTGGGCACGTCCAACCGGGAGGAGGCCCCGGGGAAGACCCAGGACACGCTGGAGGGACTATGTCTCTCGGCTGGCCTGGGAACGCCTTGGGATTCTCCCGGAAGAGCTAGAAGAAGTGGCCGGGGAGAGGGAAGTCTGGGCATCTCTGCTCAAGCTGCTGCCCCCTACGACCCGACTTCGGATAAGCGGGAGACAATGGATGGATGGATAATAAAAATACAGTAAAATGTACGGGTACTCACCAATAATGAATCATATTGATTGAAGATGATGATGAGCTAGCTGGGCAGTATGATAAAGGTATGTAATGAAGATAATGACTGCACAGCAAAGCAGAGGATTTACAGCTCCTCGGGTGGTGCCTCTTCTTCAGGCGCTTCAGGAGGAGTCGTATCTTCTGAAGGGTCTTCTTCTGGTGGGGTTTCATGCTGGCTTTTCTTGATAGGTTTGAGGAACATTGTGATGGGAAGTTGCGGCATAACTTTTTAGTTCCTGGAGCAGATCCAGTAGTTCAGCTTTCTTAGGTTCATTGCCAGAAGCCTTAGAAGGTGGAGGGCGTTCTTAGGGCTTTAAGAAGAGCAAAAGAAAAAGCACAAGAACACTCAGCAGAACACTCGAGATAGCTACACGTCGTAAACTGTTATGATGCGGGAATGCTAGGCTGCATCTGCTGGAGATGCGTTACAGGACAGCAGCCAGTCAGTAGCAAGGAGAAATGAATAACGCTCTCGGATTGGCTACTTTCAAACCTCCCGCCTCTGGGTAGATAGGTATTTCACTATCCCAAGCCGTGTTTTACTCTACGGTTGCTTTGTGTTCTTTCTACAGTACAGTATTGCCACAAAGAAAGCCATAAAGAAATTGTGAAGGATATTTGCGATTTCCGCAAACAATTTTTAGTTAGGTTCTAAGGAAAAATCCATGAAAGGGGCCAACTGTATATCATCTTCTTTGCCTCCACAGTGCCAAGAACTGCCCAGTGATGCCAATTGACTCCGCCCCTTCCGGTCCTAGCACCATAAAAGTCGAAGAGATGTCACTTACTGACTGAAAGAAGGTGTCACTTACTGACTGGCAATTCGAAGAGATGGAGCGCGTTCAGACCCTAAGCATAGTGATCAAAGAAGCCTTAGTAGGCAGTCATTCTGTTACACTTTTTTTGTGTATTCATGCCATTTTTGTTTAAAGTTTGGAAGTCACTGGGGATAGCCAGGTTGGTGCCCCAACATTTATCTTGTTTTTCAACCCGTTATTCCCTTAGACAATCACAACTTGTGTTCTTTTCTACAGCTGTGTAAAGCAAGTCGGTATGACACCAGCAAAAACAATTCTATTTATGCCTCTTGTTTATATGACCACAGAGGAGTGAAGTACGTTTTTAAAAAATGGGACATGCTGCATTTTTTTCCATACAAAGACAGATGAAAGCAGACTATCATTCACAATGCTGGGTTAATTCCATAGGAAAACTCGGTAAACAGAAATTCACTGCTGCCAAAACCTCCTTTCCCACTTTTATGCAGCAGCCACCTTCTCCTAGTTGAGGATATGCACACCTACGGTGATTTTTTTTTTTTCACAAGGCCTCTTTATTTCAATATTAGATAGATAGATAGATAGATAGATAGATAGATAGATAGATAGATAGATAGATAGATAGATAGATAGATAGATAGATAGATAGATAGATAGATAGATAGATAGATAGATAGATAGTGCCTTGAACATGAGAAAAGTGCTATACAAATAAAATGTATTATTATTATTTTATTATATAGATAGATAGATAGATAGATAGATAGATAGATAGATAGATAGATAGATAGATAGATAGATAGATAGATAGATAGATAGATAGATAGTGCCTTGAACATGAGAAAAGTGCTATACAAATAAAATGTATTATTATTATTTTATTATATAGATAGATAGATAGATAGATAGATAGATAGATAGATAGATAGATAGATAGATAGATAGATAGATAGATAGATAGATAGATAGATAGATAGATAGATAGATAGATAGATAGATAGATAGTGCCTTGAACATGAGAAAAGTGCTATACAAATAAAATGTATTATTATTATTTATTATATAGATAGATAGATAGATAGATAGATAGATAGATAGATAGATAGATAGATAGATAGATAGATAGATAGATAGATAGATAGATAGATAGATAGATAGATAGATAGATAGATAGATAGATAGATAGATAGATATGAATGGCACTATGTAATAGATAGAAATAGAAATTGCTGCTATTCCCCTCGAGACACTTGCCGATACGTTCAGGAACATGGAGCACCGTGTCGAATTGTGTCAGGCAGAAAACGGAAACCACTTCCAGCATCGTATCTAATGCAATCGATTAAACATACGTCAAGGTGTAGAGCATATTTGTTTGGTTCAGATTAGTTCATCCTAATGGGAGTTACAACAGAATATTCAGTGCTTCTTTCGATTGAATCTCCCTGTATATATTGGCTACCCAATGGATTTGTTGGTTTAATTCTCACCTCAGTTAATCTGCCTGTGCTCCAATAGTAAAAACTTTAAATATGAATAGTGGTAACAGATACTAATTTTGTGAAGAATGGGCAATGATTCCAATAGAATGAAAATGCTTATTAGAAGTTATAAAGACTGAAGAATACTTCCTAAAGTTCTAACATTGCAGGTTGAACAACAGTGCACACACACATTGCGAAAAGAATTTCATTTTTCATTTATACTCAAAGGTAAGTCAATTGATGTTCTCAAAATAATTCACATATGTATCCTTAAATATTATTTGGTTATTTGTGCTTTTTGCTGTATATTTTACTAAACCTCGATTTACATCACTAGTATGTCTTTTGCAGTAAGAAGATCATATACAGTACTCTGATTGCAGGTCTATATTTAATTCTGCACGTGCTGAAGAGTAAATTTAACCCACCCAGTTTAGCGTCATAGGGTGCCAGTGATCATCGCTGGAGAACTGGATGTAAGGTGGGCTTCAGCGGGTGGGAGATGTGATCAAAGTGTTCTATAAAGTGCCGTGTCTGCACCTGCCCTCCGTCATGAGGATCACGGGTCTGCTCTTTATAGTTGGCTTCTCCAGGTATTACTTCCCTCTCAGGTAGGTCCTGAGGAATGTGTCTCCACTCAGGTCTGGACCTAGGAGGCATTACATTATTTATGAAACACAAGAAAATAATCGCATTTGTCTGTGTTTCCAGTCAGTTTCATGAAGGTTCATATATCCATCCATCCATTTTCCAACCCACTGAATCCAAACACAGGGTCACGGGGGTCTGCTGGAGCCAATCCCAGCCAACACAGGGCACAAGGCAGGAACCAATCCTGGGCAGGGTGCCAACCCACCGCAGGACACACACAAACACAACCACACACCAAGCACACACTAGGGCCAATTTAGAATCACCAATCCACCTAACCTGCATGTCTTTGGACTGTGGGAGGAAAACGGAGCGCCCAGAGGATACCCAAGCAGACACGGGGAGAACATGCAAACTCCACACAGGGAGGACCCGGGAAGCGAACCCAGGTCCCCAGGTCTCCCAACTGCGAGGCAGCAGCGCTACCCACTGCGCCACCGTGCTGCCCAGGTTCATCTATGGGATTAGGAATTCAATAACAAATTCTGACCAGTGAAGTGTGCAGTTTTTCATGCAAAAGAAGAAAGTTACGCAATGTTCGTAACACATTACATCTCTCTCTCTCTCTCTCTCTCTATATATATATATATATATAAAACCCAACATCTGTCTGTCTGTCTGTCTGTATGTCTGTTCGCTTTTCACGAGAGAAATAGTAAATTGGGTTTTTTACTAGAATTTGCTTGAACATTCCGGTTGATTTTGCGACTTCTCTCATCGAGCTAAGAATCATAGTTCACTTGCAGGAGCGATATATTCACGCTAATCTGAGACAGAGGCTGCGGGCCAAGGGAGGGGAGGGGGAAGCGTGACGTCAGGAGTAGAGAGCTGGGCGGGGGGCCCTCCTCACTCATGCACCAGCCTCCGTTCGAGTCAGTCTACCTCTCGTAACATTTTGGACCGTACCTTGCCTCCTCTTAGCTAGCGATACCTGTTTGTTTATTGAGTTTTAAACTTTGTCCTGTTTCACTACTATGTGGCCGGAGCCGCAGGGGACGGCTAGTTTTATAATAAGTAAATGTGTGACAAATTAAGTAACTTTTTTATATATAAAGAACAATGTAACTAAGTTGTTTTTAAGCGTAATGTCGCACGGCACTGATCATGAACAGAAAAATGACAGAAACCAAAGCATATTTTCAAATTGCAGATAATTCATTTTAGATAATTCAGAATTTTCAACAGTCAGTTCTTCAAATCGTTTTACAAGACATTTAGTTAACACTTCAGTTTAGGTACTGAAAACAATGCATCTATTACTTTTTTACTCTTATGTAACAAAACCTTAATATACACTTCTTTTGGTCTTCATAACACTTATAAAGCAGTAGATCAGTAGATCGGTCATTCATGTACAGTATGTGCTGTGTGCTGTATTGGCATGCAGGTAAAATGACTTGTTAATGTGAGAATTCGAGAGAAATGTGTCACAGTTAAGCCACCGCAGACCACTCTAAAGTGATGTTTTGTTAGTAAGTCACATTGCAGAGATGAACAAACACTTTATTGATGCTTTGTAAGTGTTATGAAGACCCAAAGAAGCCTTTTTTAAGGTCTTATTACGTAGGAGTAAATGAGCAATAGATGCATGTTTGCAGTACCTAAACTAAAGTGTTACCGAAGTTGAATATTGGCGTATATGAAAATTAATTAAATAAAAGGATAAAATCAGCCTTTACGATCTACAAATTAGGCAACTGAGTGGACATACCCAGTTCAAGTCCTAATTAACTGCGTCATAAGATGGTCTATTCACGTTTCCAAGAAAGTTGATGGGCCTTGTAACTCGTTTGAAATGGAGGGAGTGAATGAGCACAGTCCACTTTTCATAGGGTCAGCTCTGTCTTCTAGTGCTCAATCAATGTCATTGTTAGGATGCCACCCGCCCCACGCACCCAACATTCTCTTTGACGCTTTCAGATGGAGCAATAAACCACTTAAATGAGGTGTTTCCCTTTCTGGAAGTCAATCTTAGTTAGTGACAAATTTACCTAACAGCAAAAAAGGTGTGAATGTAGGTCAAAGGTGACAGAAAAACTGCTGCACGTGTGTTAAAAGGGCTGTACTTACAGTATTTGCTTGAATATAATTGGTATAGTTGAATAATTCATTAACCTAAATGCTCAAAAATGAAAATGTGTCAAGGAACACAGTAATTCAAAATTACATTTTTAATGTTTAAAAATTTCTCTGGATGTATGCAAAAAATGTGTGAAATTAGGGATGGAACATAAAGGAAAAACCCACCCAAAATATTTTTTTATATGTTAATTACCCCACATAGTTTGTAATGATAGTTGAGAAAATGTTTAAATCTTATGTTTTCATGCAATAGAGATAGAAAAATATTACAATATAATACAAGCCAATGGTGACCAATGTTGCACAATGGTAAATGATTTGAAAAATGTCCATGGGAAAACAAAAATTGTGTCACATGTCAGTTATCCTGTAGTTTGCTCAAAATATGCAACAAACTTACATGTATTTTTTACTAAAACATTATTAAATAGGCAGGATCTCGCTTCCAACCCTGATCCTGCCTATTTAATTACTTATTATTAAATTATTAATTTATTTAAGTGGAGGAGTTCAAGTATGTCGGGGTCTTGTTCACGAGTGAGGGAAGAATGAAGCGTGAGATCGACAGGCGGATCGGTGCGGCGTCCGCAGTGATGCGGGCTCTGCATCGGTCTGTCATGGTGAAAAAGGAGCTGAGCCATAAGGCAAAGCTCTCAATTTACCAGTCGATCTATGTTCCTACCCTCGCCTATGGTCATGAGCTATGGGTAGTGATCGAAAGAACGAGATCGTGAATACAAGCGGCTGAAATGAGTTTCCTCCGCAGGGTGTCTGGGCTCTTCCTTAAAGATAGGGTGAGAAGCTCAGTCATCCGGGATGGGCTCAGAGTAGAGCCGCGACACACTGGAGGGACTATGTCTCTCGGCTGGCCTGGGAACGCCTTGGGATTCTCCCGGAAGAGCTAGAAGAAGTGGCTGGAAAGAGGGAAGTCTGGGCATCTCTGCTCAAGCTGCTGCCCCCGCGACCCGACCTCGGATAAGCAGAAATGGATGGATGGATGGATGGATGGATGGATGGATGGATGGATGGATGGATGGATGGATGGATGGATGGATTATTAAATAGGCACTCGGAGCTCATCATAAACTGTAAATTAGTTTTTGGAATTGAGGATAAGACTTCCGATTAATGAATGTGTTTTGTCAGAAAGCTGACGAGGAGATGAAAACATACCAGTTGATGAATGAAAGAGATCTCCAGTGTGGCAGCATCCATAAGGAAAACAAGACACTGTCATGGGAGAAAGTTGATCGCTTTTAAGAATGTTATAAAAACACCTGTACTTCCATTTGCATCACTCTTTAGCCTTCATATTCCATGTCTGTCCTCATCACGTGTCCGTACCTCTTCAGCCTCCTTTCCTATACTTTCTTAGATACAGTATCTCTCCCACTTTTCTTATACCTCTGATTGTCTCATTTCTTATTCTCTGTCCTTTTTATTGTAACTCCCATGTCCTCAACTTTTCATTTGTGCCAAATTGAACTCTCCTCATTGCCCATACCTCACTTTTTCTGTCCTTGTTTGTAACTCCATACGTCCATCTTGACCTTCTCATTTCTGCCACATCTCACTTCTTCTCCTGCTCTCCCTTTACTGCTCATATCTCAGCTCCATATATCGTTGCTAGTCTTACCACTGTCTTAAAAACCTTACCTAGTTCCTTCACCTTAATTCTTCAATCGCACAACACTTCTGATACCTTCTTCCAATTGTTCCCTCCACACGGCACTCTATGGGTTATCTCTACGTCTGTTTCTTCTTCTCAGGCTACCACTAATCCTCAATATTTAATCTATCTAGTTTTCCAATAATTGTACCTGCAGTAGTGTTGGATCATTACTAAAATTCTGACTTTGGTATCAATACCAGCATTCAGTCCACAGTACCGGGTACCAAAATGGTTCTGAAGCAAATAACATTTAACTCCAACCCACCCAACTTGCTCACCTCCCTGGTACAGTGCAAAGTTTCTCTCCTCCCTGGTGCACTACTCTAGTGTACCGCACTATGCACGGCTTCCCTAATAATAGCCATGAGGTCCAGATTATGTCAAAGCAATGGGGAGAGAAGGTGTGGGTCCCGTCAAGTCCCAGTCATGCTGAAGCAATGGTGGTGGGGGTCCCATGAAGTCTTGATTGTGTCGGAACATTACCTCTAACCTTCACCTCAATTGTTCACATAAGACTCCTGATATCTTCTTCCAATTGTTCCATCCACACGGCATTCTATGGGTTATCTCTGTGTCTAATTTTTTCCATCTTGGGTTACCCCTGATCATAGATATTATCAATAGCATTTCCTGCAGGCTAACTTCTGAATCCTGATCATCGTTAAACCTCACATATTCTGCCTTCTTCCTATTTATCTTCAATCCTCTGTCTTCCAAAGTCCTTCTCCATTCTTCCACCTTCTTCTCCATGTCCCACAATATCATCTTCTGAGTAATATGAGATATTTTTTTCTTTTTTTCATTTTTCCATGGATTTTTTCACATCGTTTGCCATTGTACAGCATCGGTCACTATTGGCTTTTATTATATGATAAACTTTTTTCTCTCCATTCTGCATGAAAATTTAGATTTTTTGTTTTTGAGCACCCCACTACGTGCCCACTGTGTTTTAGGTGGATTATTCCTTTCATACATGTTAAATGCTTATATGAAGTTGAATCAGCTATCAAAAGTATTTTCTGTTACCATTGTATGACAAAAGTGGGCATTGCCCATTCTGCTAGGCTTTCTTAGCACATCAGGCCTGTTAAGAAAGCAATCCCCACTAGCGTTCAAACTAAGCGAGTAAATGGCAGCTTGTACCAGGATCTGCCTGGACTTCATCCGAACACAAGGAATAAATCAGAATTGCACTCGCATGTCTCCAGAAGCCCCTCAGCAGACCACTTGAACCAGAAGAAATGAAAATGACTTAGATAAGGAGAAAGACCTACAATTCAGTGACGACAACAAGGACGGACAGAAGAAGAACCCGCCTATTGGAAGACACTGATTTTGTAATTGGAAGTGACTTTGATCCAATCAGAAGAAGGACCTTGTCCTTCCTTTTAAACCACATGCACCCATCTCTCAAATATAAGTAAGAAGAAGCAAAGAATGACAGAGAATGCGGAAAAGAAAAGAGAAGCTTAGAGAATTGTGAATTGAATACACTCCCTGAAATTCACTCGGGAATCCTAGAGAACTCTAGGACTTCTCCCAGGGGCACATTCTTCAAAATGACTTTCTAAAATCCTATCTCAAACTAACAAGCTGTGAGCCGCCCCCTCCATGGGGAGATGAAAAGGTGAAAGTCTCTTCTCTTTGTGGACCAGAAGCTGAGATCCAGTCTGTCAAGCCAGAGCTGTGTGCTAATAGTCTGACAAGGCTGAGAAGCAGCCATCACTTCAAGCATCTAAACTCTTATGCCAGAAACAGCAGGGCTTTTCCCTAAATTGCAGACAACACAACAAAGTGTCTAACAGCAGAAGAGAAAGCCAAGGAAGCAACAGCACAGCGTGACAGCAAAGAGAAAGAGGTCAGTCCAACGCATGAAGAATCCTCCACTTGAACCCGGACCAACAACAAAGCAGTAACTCCACACAACATCAGACATCATCTTTAAAGACTTGGTACTGTAAAACTATTTATCTGTGCCAAGATAAATTAATATTCTAAACAACCAGTAAACAGCCAGCCTGTATTTTATACGTGTGTCTAGACTGTCTGCGTCCAATCTTATTTGTCAATATAAATAAGCCTTTATCATACTTCTATAACTGTTGTGTTTCTCAATAAATTGCACTATTCTGTTTCGTAAATGAAGTGTCTTTCAGTCACCTTGACATAAGTCTAAAGGCTGGAGACCACCACCTACAACAGAAAAGGTAAGGCAAATAAAGTTGTAGCCTTGACAAACTATTTGATTAATTACAGGTATTGCCAAATGCAAATAAAAGAGATAATTGCTTAACCAACTTTTATTCGCTAACAATAAAGATTACAATATGCCAGCTTTTGAGGCAGCTCAGGCCCCTTCTTCAGGCAAGATTTACTTAGCCATTAAAGGGTGTCATTTGGCTTGACTTCTCATTGCATCCATGATGGCTAACACGGTACAACACCCTAGTACTACTTAACCAACAAAATTTCTGACACTATTTTGCCATCCTTCTGGAAGTATTTACCACATGCACTTCAGAAGAAGGGGCTGCACGGTGGCGCAGTGGCATCGCTGCTGCCTCACAGTTAGGAGACCTGGGTTCGCTTCCCGGGTCCTCCCTGCTTGGAGTTTGCATGTTCTCCCTGTGTCTGCGTGGGTTTCCTCCGGGTGCTCCGGTTTCCTCACACAGTCCAAAGACATGCAGGTTAGGTGGATTGGCGATTCTAAATTGGCCCTAGTGTGTGCTTGGTGTTTGTGTGTGTCCTGCAGTGGGTTGGCAAAAGACTCAAGTCTTTTGAGTATCTCGCCATTGTTATTCAGGGAGATTCTCACGTTCTAGTATTATCCGTGTATAGACCTCCTAAATTCAACGCGTCTTTCTTTGAGGAATTCTCTGACTTGATGTCAATCTTAATTACGAACTATGACGCACTCTTAATAGTCGGCGACTTTAATTTTCATGTAGATAATCAATGTGACCAAAAAGTAAAAGAATTTATGAACCTCCTGGACTCTTTTGATTTGAGACAGCTCGTTAATCAGCCTACACATAAAGCAGGTCATACGTTAGACTTAGTAATTACTAAAGGACTAAAAGTTGATATAAAGCAGGTCATTGATACGGGTCTTTCAGACCATTTTCTTCTACTTTTTAATATAGAAATAATGATAGAAAACACTCATGAGAAGCATATTGTTAAAAAACGCTTCTTTGACTCATCAGCAACTTTAAAACTTACAGACATTCTAACCAATCAGTCCGTTTATAGTGCCAACTATAATAGCGAGGAGAATGTAAATAGTAAGGTGGAAAGATTTAATACTAAAGTGAGGGCTGCTGTTGACATAGTTGCACCTGAAAAGACAGTTAAAAAATCTTCTAGCATTGTTATACCTTGGAAGACCCAAAGAGTGTCTGATATGGCAAGCCAAATTAACATTTAGAGATATCTCAAAATGAATTTCGGATATCTTAAAATGTAATTTACTTTTTAAGATATCTGAAACTCGCTTTGAGATATCTTAAAATACTTTCCTTTACATTTTAAGATATCTGCGATACATTTCGGGATATCTCAAATGCATTTCAAGATATCTCAAATACAGTTTCAGATATCTCAGAATAATTGTGTCTGTATTTCAAGATATCTCAAATGAATTTTCAGATATCTTAAATTGACCTTTCATGCATTTTAAGATATCTTAAATGCATTTCAAGATATCTCAAAATCATTTCCTGTAAAACTGCCTATTATTTCAATGGGACTTCTTGTTTATTATAAGATATCTTAAAATGTATTTGAGATATCTTGAAATGAGCAGGAAGTGATGTTGAGATATCTGAAAATGTATTTGAGATATCTGAAAATGGACAGGAAGCTGTTTTGAGATATCTGGAAATGTATTTGAGATATCTTAAATTGTATTGTAGATATCTGAAAGTGCTATTGAGATATCTTGAAATAATTGAGTGTCCTTTTAAAGATATCTTAAAATGCATTTTAGATATCTTGAAATACAATTTTAGATATCTTGAAATACATTGTTAGATATCTGAAATAGAGCAGAGACCCATTTTAAGATATCATGAAATTAATTTTAGATATCTAAAAATGTATTTCAGATATCTGAAACAACAATGAATTTCAAGATATCTTAAATGCTTTTTAAGATATCTAAATTATATTTCGAGATATCTTAAAATAACTTCCTTCTCATTTTAAGATATCCCAAATTCATTTTGAGATATCTGAAATGCATTTTCAGATATCTTAAAATGACTTCCTGCACATTTCAAGATATCTCAAATACATTTCAAGATATCTTAAAATAACTTCCTGCACATTTCAAGATATCTCAAATACATTTCATGATATCTCAAAATCACTCCCTGTGCATTTCGAGATATCTTAAATGCATTTCAAGATATCTTAAAATAGGCAGGAAGTTCCATTGAAAGTATAAGAAATTTTACAGGAAGTGATTTTAAGATATCTGAAAATGTATTTGAGATATCTTGAAATACACAGGAAGTTACTTTAAGATATCTGAAAATGTATTTGAGATATCTTGAAATGTGCAGAAAGCTATTTTAAGATATCTGAAAATGTATTTCAGATATCTCAAAATGCCTGCAGATGTATTTTAAGATATCTTGAAATGTATTTAAGATATCTCAAAATGCACATGAACATATTTCAAGATATCTCAAATTGCATTTAAGATATCTTGAAATGCATTTCAGATATCTGAAAATGTACAGCATATCACTTCAAGATACAATTCTTTTTAGATATCTTAAAATAGATGTATTTTTAGATATCTATAATTCAATTTGAGATATCTAAAATGCATTTCCAGATATCATAAAATTCATTTTGAGATATCTCTAAATGTTAATTTGGCTTGCCATAGTCTGATTTAAAGAGAACATGCCGTAGAGCTGAGCGTAAATGGAGGAAGACTAAACTAACTATTGACTATGAGATATTAAAAGTTAAAATAACAGAATACAATAACACAGTCCGTCTTGAGAGGCGCTGCTATTTCTCTAAAATTATAAATAACAATACTAGTAATCCCAGAGTCTTATTTTCGACAATTGATCATCTGTTAAACCCAGGTAACTCAAAGGAATGCCTCCTAAGTACTTCCAGTAAAACCTGTGAGGCTATCGCTGTATTTTTCAATCAAAAAATTAATGATATTAGAAATAACATAGTATATCTCCCCAACACTAAGGATCCCCCGAAACCCCAGTACTCCATAATAAATAAATTAGAGTCTTTTACTAGGATAGATTTACCTGATCTACATAAAATAATTTCTCAAATGAAACCATCCACCTGTGCCCTTGACCCAATACCAACAAATTTTTTCAAAGAAGTATCGGGTGTGCTTATTGATAATGTTCTTGACATTGTAAATTCGTCATTAGATACGGGGGTCTTCCCAGACTGTCTTAAGACTGCGGTAGTTAAACCCCTACTTAAGAGAAATAATCTCGACCCCTCTGCTCTTGAAAATTATAGACCCATCTCTAACCTGCCTTTCTTAAGTAAAATTCTAGAGAAGGCAGTCATTATGCAGTTAAATGAGCACCTCAATAAACATGCTATTCTTGATAAATTTCAGTCAGGTTTTAGAACAAATCACAGCACAGAAACTGCACTCGTTAAAGTAGTAAATGACTTGCGGGTAAATGCAGACAGAGGCCATTTATCTGTTCTCATCCTCTTAGATTTGAGTGCCGCATTTGACACTATTGATCATAATATTCTTAAGAATCGCCTTAGTCAATGGGTGGGCCTCTCTGGCAGTGTCTTAAACTGGTTTGAATCCTACCTGGCAGGGAGAAAATTCTTTGTTAGTTGTGGTAATTATAACTCAAAGACACATGATATTCTATATGGTGTTCCACAAGGCTCTATCCTGGGTCCGCTGCTCTTCTCAATCTACATGCTTCCATTAGGTCAGATTATCTCGGGACATAACGTGAGCTACCACAGCTATGCTGATGACACACAGCTGTATTTATCAATAGCACCTGATGACCCCAAATCTCTTGATTCGCTAACACAATGTCTAACCTGTATCTCAGAATGGATGAATAGTAACTTTCTCAAATTAAATAAAGAAAAAAACGAAATCTTAGTGATTGGCAATAATGGATACAATGAGGCTATTAGAAATAAACTGGATGCATTAGGATTAAAAGTCAAATCGGAGGTAAAAAGCTTAGGGGTAACCGTTGATTGTAATCTGAATTTTAAATCGCATATTAATAAAATCACTAGGGCAGCATTTTTTCACCTAAGGAACATAGCAAAAGTTAGACCTCTTATATCATCGAAAGATGCAGAGAAATTAGTTCATGCGTTTGTCTTTAGTCGGCTAGATTACTGTAATGCACTCCTCTCAGGACTACCCAAAAAAGACATCAATCGTTTGCAGTTAGTGCAGAATGCAGCTGCTAGAATCCTTACCAGGAAAAGAAAATCCGAACACATTTCTCCAGTTTTGATGTCACTACACTGGTTACCTGTGTCATTCAGAATTGACTTTAAAATTCTGCTTATGGTTTATAAAGCTTTAAATAATCTCGCCCCGTCTTATATATCGGAATGTCTGACGTCTTATATTCCAAATCGCAACCTCAGATCCTCAACTGAGTGTCTCCTTAGAATTCCAAGAGCAAAACTTAAAAGAAGTGGTGAGGCGGCCTTCTGCTGTTATGCACCTAAAATCTGGAATAGCCTGCCAGTGGAAATTCGCCAGGCTAATACAGTGGAGCACTTTAAAAAACTACTGAAAACACATTACTTTAACATGGCCTTCTCATAACTTCACTGTAATTTAATCCTGACACTCTGTATATCCAATTCATTATAATAACTATTCATTCAAAATTTGTACTAACTCCTACTCTCTCTTCTGTTTCCTTTTCCGGTGTCCTATTGGTGGTGGCTTGTGCCACCACCATCTACCCAAAGCACCATGATGTTCCAACAATGATGGATGGATTAAAAGCCAGAAGTCTGTATGACCATCAGCATCAAGTGACTCCGTGAAAAACCCGAACTACAAAGAGGACTATTTCATTTATGTTAGGTAGAATGCCCAAAGGGGACTGGGCGGTCTCGTGGCCTGGAACCCCTACAGATTTTATTTTTTTCTCCAGCCTTCTGGAGTTTTTTTTTTGTTTTTTCTGTCCACCCTGGCCATCGGACCTTACTCCTTTTTATGTTAACTAAGGTTGTCTTATTTTAATTTCTTATTTGTCTTTTATTCTTCTTTTCTTCATTATGTAAAGCACTTTGAGCTACTTTTTGTATGAAAATGTGCTATATAAATAAATGTTGTTGTTGTTGTTGTTGTTGTTGTTGTTGCCCGGGATTGGTTCCCTGCCTTGTGCCCTGTGTTGGCTGGGATTGGCTCCAGCAGACACCCGTGACCCTGTGTTCGGATTCAGCGGGTTGGAAAATGTGATGGATGGATGGACTTCAGAAGTTGCCCACGCAGGTTTGGGCCCAGCCAGTACTTGGATAGGAGACCATCTAGGAATTGTCTGAATGTGGATCCCAATGCCTCAGTGCAGTGATGTGGACACTGTGCTGTAAATATGATGCGGTGTAAGTATGAGACATAAAACCACATTAATGACTATCTGTGGTCATTAAAAAAGATTCCTGGGCATTCTTTGAAAAGAGTAGGGTGTATCCCAATGTCCTGGTTAAAGTGCTCTCCATGGCCTAGTCATTCTGGTCTCCTAATCTTCCCCTGTCTCTAATTGGCTAACTATCTCTCACTCCTTCACCAGGGCCGTCTTAACGCATGGGCACGCTGGGCAGTGGCCCGGGAGCCCAACGAGTATAGGGGCCCCATGCTAATCTATGTATGTTGTGACTTGATGAGTGGTTGTGTAGGTAGGGACCCCAGTGCACTGCTTTGCCCAGGGGCCTATAATACTGTTAAGATGGCCTGTCCTTCACCACCTAACAGCTAATGTGTGGTAAGCATACTGGTACAAAAAATATGGCTGCCGTCGCATCATCCAGATTGATGCTACACATTAGTGGTGGTTGAAGTGGCTCCCCACTCATTATGAAGAAACTCTTTGAGTAGTAAGAATAGTGCTGTATAAATGTAAAGAATTATTATTATTAATTTAGAATTGAATTTTGTTAAACATCCGATTCAAGCACTTGTGCATTACTGCCCTCACATTATTTTGCCATCCTTCTGGGAGTGTGTCTTTGTATTTATCTTCAGAAGAAGTCGCCCATGCAGGTTTGGGCTCAGTCAGTACTTGGATGGGAGACCATCTAGGAAAAGCTTGGGTTGATGCTGGAAGAGGTGTTGGTGAGGCCAGCAGGGGGCGCTTACCCTCTGGCCTGAATGTGGATCCCAATGCCCCATTGCAGTGACGGAGACACTGTGCTTTAAATATGGTGTGGTATAAATATGAGATGTAAAACTGAGGTCCTGACTCTCTGTGCTCATTAAAAAACATCCCTGGGCATCCTTTGTAAAGAGTAGGGTGTACCCCAATGTCCTGGATAAAGTGTTCTCCATGGCCTAGTCATTCTGGTCCCCTAATCCTCCCCTGGCTCTGATTGGCTGACTATCTCTCACCGCTTCACCACCTAACAGCCTATGTGTGGTGAGCATACTGGCGCAAAAAAAAAATGGCTGCCGTCGCATCATCCAGATTGATGCTACACATTAGTGGTGGTTGAAGTGGCTCCTCACTCATTATGAAGAAGCGCTTTGAAAAGTAAGAATAGTGCTGTGTAAAAGTAAATAATTATTATTATTAATTGCCTGATTTAGAATTGAATTTTGTTAAAGATCTGATTCAAGTACCTGTATATTACTGCCCTCACATTATTTTGCCATCCTTCTGGGAGTGTGTCTTTGTATTTACCTTCAGAAGAAGTCGCCCACGCAGGTTTGGGCTCAGCCAGTACTTGAATGGGAGATCATCTAGGAAAAGCTTGGGTTGGTGCTGGAAGAGGTGTTGGTAAGGCCAGCAGGGGGCGCTTACCCTCTGGTCTGAACTTGGATCCCAATGCCCTATTGCAGTGACGCGGGCAATGTGCTTTAAATATGGTGCGGTGTAAATATGAAACATAAAGCCACAGTCCTGACTATCTGGGGTCATTAAAGAAGATTCCTGGGCATCCTTTGTAAAGAATAGGGTATATCCCGATCTCCTGGCTAAAGTGCCCTCCATGGCATAGTCATTCTGGTCCCCTAATCCTCCCCTGTCTCTGATTGGCTGACTATCTCTCACCGCTTCACCACCTAACAGCCTATGTGTGGTGAGCATACTGGCGCAAAAAAAAAATGGCTGCCGTCGCATCATCCAGATTGATGCTACACATTAGTGGTGGTTGAAGTGTCTGCTCGCTCATTATGAAGAAGCACTTTGAGTAGTAAGAATAGTGCTATATGAATGTAAAGAATTATTATTATTGATTATTAATTGGGGTGGCACGGTGGCACAGTGGGTGACCCGGGTTCGTTTCCCGAGTCCTCCCTGCGTGGAGTTTGCATGTTCTCCCCATGTCTGCATGGGTTTCCTCCGGGTGCTCCAGTTTCCTCCCACAGTCCAAAGACATGCAGGTTAGGTGTATTGGCGATCCTAAATTGTCCCTAGTGTGTGCTTGGTGTGTGGGTGTGTGTGTGCACGCCCCACGGTGGGCTGGCACCCTGCCCGGGGTTTGTTTCCTGCCTTGTGCCCTGGGATTGGCTCCAGCAGACCCCCGTGACCCTGTAGTTAGGATATAGCGGGTTGGATAATGGATGGATGGATTATTAATTGGCTGATTTAGAATTGAATTTTGTTAACGATCTGAGTAAAGCACCTGTACATTACTGCCCAATAAAATTTAACAACGGCTAATTGTAAAATGGAATGTTCTGTTACATGAAACTGTGAACACTTCAAAAGAACAAACACCTCTTTCATCACCTTTATGCCAAAACAATGTCAACATGCTAAAAAGAAAAAACAAAACATGCAGAAGGTGGCAACTCCGTGCGTTACAAGCTAAGTATTCACTGATACAGATCTGAAATAAGTGCCAAAAATTTTAAACACACTCTTTCAGGTCAGCCGAAAAGTGTAAAAATGCCTTTGTGTTGATAGTATCAGCTGCAAAAAGGGTGAACCTCCTCACCTCCAGGAGCCAATAAACTTGATGATTAATCTCATAATTTGAGTGTCCAAGTGATCTGACAAACAATTACAAGGTTTTTAATAAGTGGTTTTCCGTGCACACAGGGCGTGTTCGTGCATTCTCAGAGTTGTAATTATCTTGTCTCGTTATTTGACAGTATATTGTGTAAAGCACGTACTGTGGGAATTTTTACATGTACCTAGTGAGATGCTGGTTTACATCCCAGACTGGTGGTGTGTTAAAGGAATTAACTTGTCATTTTTTGTTTCCATAGTACATAGAATTATATGTGTATACTGTCACCAGTTGCCAGATCATATTTTTACAAGAGATTTTATGCGGCTAATTTAATAGATCTTGTGATTGCATTTTGAAGTGTGAGATTTAAACTTTTCCTCTCACTACAAATTAGTAGGTTTTCCTTTCTTTTAAGCTCGCTATCACATTTCCATGTAAATGATGTCATCTGGCAAGCCATTGCTACATCCGGCTTCTCCCTGTGTTTGAATATATCTATCAATAGATAGAGAGATAATGTGTATTTAGATAGATTACCTGTTCTGCAGATGTGCCGATGATTACCTGTTCTGCTATTCTGCTAGACAAGCAAGGGAGCCACGGGACAGCGGCAGAGTGGAGCAAAGCTCTGTGAGAAGGAAAAGAACATCACCAGTGCACACAATGACACATTTAATTGAAGAGCACCCTAGAAGTGTTTTGTCTGTAGGAGTAGAAGCCATCAGGCTCTGTTAGGATGCTTGGAAGGATCACGCAGACCTACAAGTGACCTGGCTGGCTTATATGAACCCCTACTGTAAGGACAGGCAGTCTAGGAGCTACCAAAGATGAAGGTCCTTTTCAGTTCAGATTGAGACATATTGAGAGAAATATGATGTCCCCACAGCTGCATCTTTAAATCAGAAGCCCCCTTACTCACTTGAGGAAGGCCAGTTCTCGTATAGCTACTTGAAGGGGTGCTTACTGAAATCCAAAACTCCTGAGAGAAAATGTGAAACAAGGATCTGAGCGAATTGGTTGTCATTGGACAAATGGGGATGCTGAAGGGACATCTGGGTAGATGTCCCTAAGACTTTCAGAGAGCATTAGTGACCTCACAGATGATTCATGGGAACACCCTGGAAATGACCACTGGGCAGTGTTAAAAACCATGCTAGGTCTGCGGCCTACTGAGTGTACTGTCGAGAAGTGAGTATGGGTGAAGGTTCAAGTGGCATCAGTGGCGTAACTAGGGACGGGTGGATGGTGCGGTCCGCCCCGGGTGACACATTTTTTGGTGGCGGCATTATTGGCCAAAAGGCTCAGTAAAATTTGTGTGAAAAATATCACTCATGAATGAAAAAAGTTAAATTCTCTGATTTTTATTCACAAATGCTTTTTCAGACTGTTCTTCTGTGACGGCATCAGACACAGCAGTCGAAATTTATGAGGCAATAACAAAAATAAACATGAAAATTATACTAATAATAATTTCTAGGAAGATAAACAACTAATTTACAATTTATAATTTCGTTTTGTTATCAAGGGCGGCACGGTGGCACAGTGGGTAGTTCTGCTGCCTCGCGGTTAGGAGACCCGGGTTCGCATGTTATCCCCGTGTCTGCGTGAGTTTCCTCCGGGTACTCCAGTTTCCTCCCACAGTCCAAAGAAATGCAGGTTAGGTGCATTGGCAATCCTAAATTTTAAATTGTCCCAAATGTGTGCTTGGGCACCCTTCATAAAGAGTAGGGTGTATCTCGATGTCCTGGCTAAATCACCCCCTATGGCCTAGTCATTATGGCCCCCTAATCCACCCTTGTCTCTAATTGGCTGTCTCTCTCACCACTTCACCACCTAATAGCTAATGTATGGCGAGCATAGTGGAGTAAAAAATGGCTACCGTCACATCATCCAGATGGATGTTATACAGTGAATCCGGAAAGTATTCACAGCGCATCACTTTTTCCACATTTTGTTATGTTTTTTCCTCAGAATTCTACACACAACACCCCATAATAACAATGTGAAAAAAGTTTACTTGAGATTTTTGCAAATTTATTAAAAATAAAAAAATTGAGAAAGCACATGTACATAAGTATTCACAGCCTTGGCCGTGAAGCTCGAAATTGAGCTCAGGTGCATCCTGTTTCCCCTGATCTTCCTTGAGATGTTTCTGCAGCTTCATTGGAGTCCACCTGTGGTAAATTCAGTTGACTGGACATGATTTGGAAAGGCACACGCCTGTCTATATATATAAGGTCCCACAGTTGACAGTTCATGTCAGAGCACAAACCAAGCATGAAGTCAAAGGAATTGTCTGTAGACCTCTGAGACAGGATTGTCTCGATGCACAAATCTGGGGAAGGTTACAGAAAACATTCTGCTGCTTTGAAGGTCCCAATGAGCACAGTGGCCTCCATCATCCGTAAGTGGAAGAAGTTCGAAACCACCAGGACTCTTCCTAGAGCTGGTCGGCCATCTAAACTGAGCAATCGGGGGAGAAGGGCCTTAGTCAGGGAGGTGACCAAGAAACCGATGGTCACTCTGTCAGAGCTCCAGAGGTCCTCTGTGGAGAGAGGAGAACCTTCCAGAAGGACAACCATCTCTGCAGCAATCCACCAATCAGGCCTATATGGTAGAGTGGCCAGACGGAAGCCACTCCTTAGTAAAAGGTACATGGCAGCCCGCCTGGAGTTTGCCAAAAGGCACCGGAAGGACTCTCAGACCATGAAAAAGAAAATTCTCTGGTCTGATGAGACAAAGATTGAACTCTTTGGTGTGAATGCCAGGCGTCATGTTTGGAGGAAACCTGGCACCATCCCTACAGTGAAGCATGGTGGTGGCAGCATCATGCTGTGGGGATGTTTTTCAGCATCAGGGACTGGGAGACTAGTCAGGATAAAGGGAAAGATGACTGCAGCAATGTACAGAGACATCCTGGATGAAAACCTGCTCCAGAGCGCTCTTGACCTCAGACTGGGGCGACAGTTCATCTTTCAGCAGGACAACGGCCCTAAGCACACAGCCAAGATATCAAAGGAGTGGCTTCAGGACAACTCTGTGAATGTCCTTGAGTGGCCCAGCCAGAGCCCAATCTTGAATCCGATTGAACATTTCTGGAGAGATCTTAAAATGGCTGTGCACCGACGCTTCCCATCCAACCTGATGGAGCTTGAGAGGTGCTGCAAAGAGGAATGGGCGAAACTGGCCAAGGATAGGTGTGCCAAGCTTGTGGCATCATATTCAAAAAGACTTGAGGCTGTAATTGCTGCCAAAGGTGCAACGACAAAGTTTTGAGCAAAGGCTGTGAATACTCATGTACATGGGATTTCTCAGTTTTTTTATTTTTAATAAATTTGCAAAAACCTCAAGTAAACTTTTTTCACGTTGTCATTATGGGGTGTTGTGTGTAGAATTCTGAGGAAAAAAATGAATTTAATCCATTTTGGAATAAGGCTGTAACATAACAAAATGTAGAAAAAGTGATGCACTGCGAATACTTTCCGGATGCACTGTACATTAGTGGTGGTTGAAGTGGTTCGCCACTCACTATTAAAAAGCGACATGTATACAAATGTAAAGAATTATTATTAACTTTCAAATCTTTACAGAGGTTAGAAGTAAACCGGAACAAAACCTTCACAGAAACAAGCAGAATATACAAGTGTCACACAAACAGTGACCTGCCATGAGATCTTATCTCAGGACGCCATACAGTTTATAAAATTGTGTGTTTATAAGAATACATCAATCGAGTTTCTTATACACTTGTACCATTAGCAGGTTTTAACTGACTGTTGTAAAGATTTATTATTTTTATCTTGCAATCATAAAAGGTTAGTAAGTCCTTCAAGCAGTCATTAACAGTTACAAGTCATACAAGTAACCCCCTTGTAACCTTAATTCAGAAGTAACTTCTGTTTTATTTTTTTTTTCTTCATTGTGTTTAATAGTGTGACCTTTGCTAGGGAAAAAAAAAGTGCTGAGACTCGGACAATTACAAAGTGATGAGAAAGTACAATCTTCCGTTCTGCCAATTACAGATAGTAATTGCCATGTAATGAAGTTAATGTTTTGTAGGATTTACAACCTGATCCTAATGGCGCTTCTCTTTTTTTTTTCCTTTTTCACCCTACATCGTTTAAACCCAGCTTTTTATTCTTTCTGCCTTTTTTCAACAAAAGAATGAGACAATATGTGAAGGGTCATTAATTCCTTTTTTACTTTTTGTTTTTTTTTTTCTTTTCTTTTCTTCTCTCCTCCTCCTCCTCCTCCTCCTAGGGGTTAGATGAGAGCTAGAACATTAGATCCTACCCATAAACCTTAGTTCACGTGAGGGTGAAAGTTACAGCTTCCACACACAAGGCCACCACTGAATAAATGGCATCCTTTCAATTTTCACCCAGGCTGTTAAATGGTCATGCCGTTTTATTGCCCCTCATGATTACCCATTACACACCTCACAACAATAGAGATGCTGCTTAAATGACTGTGCCCCAAATTTGCCTGCAGTTGCCAATGTGTTACATAGCAACACTTTCAAAGAAAGTGAGCAGAACCTAATTGCAATGATGAAGATGGATCAAATTTTGAAAAGGCTTCTCTACTGTCGAACAATATGTTAACCTAACTGCAGCTCCAGCCCTCCTACTGTATTGTTCTGACCCCCGGCTGCCCTGTAACACTCTTACTGACCTCATGGTGCTGAAAGGAAGCCTCCTGTGTGTTCTGTATCTACAGTGTCAATGCAGGATGTAGGAGGCTGTAGTTTAAAATCGATGACAACGGAATGCAAGACAAATAAATTGTGGGTCAGAGGTTTAGACAAATTGGGAGTCTACAAGCTATCTTGTTTGCCTTTTATGTTTATCCGCTATTCTCTATTATAATCCGGAACATATAAATCTTAATACATTAATTCATTTATGTATTCCAGGGCATAATGTCAGACAGTTTAAGTCAGAGTGCAGATGAGAACTACTGTGTCAAAGGAAGTATGTAATTTGAAAAACGTGGCTGTAATTTGAATATATTGAACCACCGATGATATGAACAAACGTGCATAATGAGGGCAGAAACAAACTTTTAGACTTGTCTGCAAGAACAGCTAAAGAGGTGCAGCTGCCCAAAGCCATGATATTAGCACCAGTTACGTTGAAAAAATGATCAAATAGTCTTTCTCTTTGTTAATTGAAATAATATTTATAAGTAAATAAGTAGTAAATAGGGGATAAGTCTGTCATGTTTCAAGTCTTAGTTATTTCTTCACAAACATGGCATATATAATAATAATAATAATAATAATATTTATATAGCAATAATAATAATAATAATTATAGCATCTTCCCGGGTCCTCCCTGCGTGGAGTTTGCATGTTCTCCCCGTGTCTGCGTGGGTTTTCTCTGGGCACTCCGGTTTCCTCCCATAGTCCAAAGACATGCAGGTTAGGTGGATTGGCAATTCTAAATTCTAAATTGTCCCAAATGTGTGCTTGGGCACCCTTCATAAATCTATCTATCTATCTATCTATCTATCTATCTATCTATCTATCTATCTATCTATTATATAGTGCCTTTCACATCTATCAATCTATCTATTATCTAGTGCCTTTCACATCTATCTATCTATCTATCTATCTATCTATCTATCTATCTATCTATCTATCTATCTATTATATAGTGCCTTTCACATCTATCTATCTATCTATCTATCTATCTATCTATCTATCTATCTATCTATCTATCTATCTATCTATCTATCTATCTATTATATAGTGCCTTTCACATCTATCTATCTATCTATCTATCTATCTATCTATCTATCTATCTATCTATCTATCTATCTATCTATCTATCTATCTATCTATCTATCTATCTATTATGTAGTGCCTTTCACATCTATCTATCTATCTATCTATCTATCTATCTATCTATCTATCTATCTATCTATCTATCTATCTATCTATCTATCTATCTATCTATCTATCTATCTATTATATAGTGCCTTTCACATCTATCTATCTATCTATCTATCTATCTATCTATCTATCTATCTATCTATCTATCTATCTATCTATCTATCTATTATATAGTGCCTTTCATATCTATCTATCTATCAATTATATAGTGCCTTTCACATCTATCTATCTATCTATCTATCTATCTATCTATCTATCTATCTATCTATCTATCTATCTATCTATCTATCTATCTATCTATTATGTTGTGCCTTTCACATCTATCTATCTATCTATCTATCTATCTATCTATCTATCTATCTATCTATCTATCTATCTATCTATCTATCTATCTATCTATCTATCTATTATATAGTGCCTTTCACATCTATCTATCTATCTATCTATCTATCTATCTATCTATCTATCTATCTATCTATCTATCTATCTATCTATCTATCTATCTATCTATCTATTATATAGTGCCTTTCACATCTATCTATCTATCTATCTATCTATCTATCTATCTATCTATCTATCTATCTATCTATCTATCTATCTATCTATCTATCTATTATATAGTGCCTTTCACATCTATCTATCTATCTATCTATCTATCTATCTATCTATCTATCTATCTATCTATCTATCTATCTATCTATTATATAGTGCCTTTCATCATCTATCTATCTATCTATCTATCTATCTATCTATCTATCTATCTATCTATCTATCTATCTATCTATCTATCTATCTATCTATCTATTATATAGTGCCTTTCATCATCTATCTATCTATCTATCTATCTATCTATCTATCTATCTATCTATCTATCTATCTATCTATCTATCTATCTATCTATCTATCTATCTATCTATCTATTATATAGTGCCTTTCATATCTATCTATCTATCTACTATCTATCTATCTATCTATCTATCTATCTATCTATCATCTATCTATCTATCTATCTATCTATCTATTATATAGTGCCTTTCACATCTATCTATCTATCTATCTATCTATCTATCTATCTATCTATCTATCTATCTATCTATCTATCTATCTATCTATCTATCTATCTATCTATTATATAGTGCCTTTCCTATCTATCTATCTATCTATCTATCTATCTATCTATCTATCTATCTATCTATCTATCTATCTATCTATCTATCTATCTATTTCTCACTTGCGCAAGTTAATATTTCCTCTCTTGTTTGGTGCAATTCTGTCTAATTGATTTTAATTGTTAGATTCTTATAATCTAGGAATCGTTAGTCACTTGTATTTTTATTCAGAGCTCTTATCTTATGATGATCATTTTTGTCACCATATCCTGTAACAGTTGTTCCCACACAGTCCCCCAGACTGATGTTTACTCGATCACATATCCCTCTGTTGTAAGTCGCTTTGGACAAAATCGTCTGCTAAGCAAATACACGTACAGTAAATGTAAATATTTTCCAGTTAGGTCATTAGCTTTGCAGGGTTTTCAGATGTTTCCATATCTGCATCTACAGTACTTCAACTCCCCAAAGATGTGTGTTAGGTTGATGGGTGACTTCAAATCGTCCTCATATAAGTGAGTGTTGATGTTTCCTATTATGTGTGAATTACTTGTTTAATTTTTTTATGCATTTTTGAAACTGATTATGGTATTCTGGGTCTCTTTTTAAAAGTTTTCAGATTCAGGGAATCAGTTTTTGCAGTTTGTATTTTACTAGAAGACTTAGTTAAAAGGTTTATTATTTTTTATTTTATCGTTTAATGCCATTTTGCAGGGTAACAGGTGCCGCTATTTTGTGGATTTTGTGTCGTGCGTTACTCAGGTAATGTTTCCCACAATTCACTGAGATGGTGTAATGATGACGTCATCAACATGGCTCTTCATAAAGATCAGTCTTTTTATCCGAGGCAGGATAAAATCCTGTGGTGATCGTGTTTTGAATTTTCTGACTTAAAAAGACCTCTTTCTTTCTGACTTTGTGACTATGACTTCGGTTTTGTCTTTTTTGCGTTGAGAAGACATACTGCAAGATCGCTTTCTGGTTAACAAACTTTGCTCGTTTCGTACCACGTTTTCTCTTACGGTCCAGTCTTTCGTCTTGTTTGCGTGGAAAATCGCCTGCCACTGATTGGTCTCCAAGATTTTTAAAAGATCAAAAAAAAAGAGGAAACGGGGGATTTGATAACCGTGGTGTTGCTGACTTGCAAGTCTGATATACACTATTAGAAATCGGCCTCTACCTTGTGCCTGATGTTTAAGTCCTTCCCTTCCCTTGACCATGAATATTAATTATGAAAATTGAATGATGGTTTCTTATATCATTTTTACTTAGGTTTTAGGTTTAGGTTTTATTTATTTAAATAGCACTTTTAAAACAACTAGAAGTTGACCAAATTGCTTTACGTATAACAGGTAACAGTATGAAATAAAAGCCAGATAATTTTTAAAAAGAAAAAAAAAGAAAACATTATACATACATGAAGACACATAAACCAACACACAAACATAAATAGCTTATGTAAAGTAATGTAAAATAAAATGCACACGTAAGATGAACACAGCATAAACAATATACATAGAAAGATTTAACCACTCAAACTCACAAGATAAAGCAAGTGAATCAAAGTGCTTTTTTAGCAAAAACTCAAAACTATGAAGGGTGGGAGCCGACCTTATTATGAGGGGCAAACAGTTCGAAAATTTAGGACCAGCCACCGCAAAAGCGTGATCGCCCCTCGGCTTTAACCACGTGCGTGGGACAGTAAGCAAGAGCTAATCTGAAGACCTCAGCTAGCTGGCTGAAGAATTTGGAACAATAAGATCAGCTAAGTATGGTGGAGCTGACCCATGTAAGGCTTTTAAAACAAACACTAAAATCTTAAAATTCACCCTGTAACTAACAGGGAGCAAACGAAGAGAGGCCAACACTGAAGAGATGTGATCCGTTTTATTGCTGTGGGTCAGATCTCTAGCAGCCGCATTCTGCACCATTTGCAGGCGAGACAGTATCATACGGGATATCCCACCATACAGGGCATTACAATAATCCAAAAACGAGGCCTAACAAAAGCACGAATGACAAAAACGGTTTGGCTTTATTGATCACCCTGAGGTAGAAAACACTACTTAAAAAACAATATATGTTTGAATTTTTTGCATTTTGAGCAAAACGTTTTAAAACTGCTGGGCCAGTACGGTTTAGTTAAGTGTCATATTTTTTGGTATATTTGTGATTTCACTGTCCTTGCCTTATTTATCTAAAGGAATGTATAAACTGTATTGATTGTGAATAAGATGTAAACTGCCCTGACTTTTCTTTATACCCCAGTGTCCCCCTAACTTGTCATTCGTCTTCTTCTTCAGATCTCCTACCATTTTTGTCAAATGAGTCGACCAGTTAAATGTAAAACTCCAGTTAATTGCTTGTGAAGAGCAGGTGATGTATTAACTAACGAACAATGCCATCCACTTCAAACAATTAGCCCCTTTCCACAGCGTCGTCATACAAGGCCATTATACATGTTCTTTCACAAACATTTGCATCAACTCAAATGTAAATTTCTTCTTTTTAGGGCACTTTCATTAATTGTCAGTACATGGTTAGAGTTCTGGTTTGATCACTGCCATTCAAGTGAGTAATTAAAGAGCGTTGTGTCGTTAAATAGTTCCAGATGTTATTCTGAATATCCGTGGAAAAACAAACTTTGCCCATTAGCCTTCATTTTTATTGTAAATGATGGTTTCCTAATATTGATGTCCTTGTTTTACAGTTGTCTCTTATTGCTTTTCAGCTGAATTGTATTCAAGATTCTTATTGGCTGCAAGTGGACATGTGAGGCCCATTGATTCTTTTCTGCTCCTTATTTGTAAGGAGAAGTCAAGCAAAATGGCACCTTTTATTGGATAACTAAAAAGATTACAATATGCAAGATTCTCATTACATCCATAATGGCTAACATGGTACAACACCCTATTAATGATGCTTATTTAGCTTACTACTGCAGATGCCAGCTGACGCAAGGGCTTTATCTCATGAAATCTCCTCTCCAAAGACGGCACCATATCTACTTTAGCAACATAACCAGAATATCTTTTTTTTTTTTTCTGGATGCCCACTTGCTCCTACTCTGTTCAATGCTGGGTGTTGGGCAAGTTTGTGGGGTCCAGAGGCTGTGGGGCATCTGTTGGTGAAGAAAGATTCACGGATCTTGACTTTGCTGACGATGCTGTGATCTTCGCGGAGTCAATGGAGGCTCTGATCGGGGCGCTCGAGAGACTGAGTGAGGAGTCTGAGTGTCTGGGCTTGCGAGTGTCCTGATAAAAACCAAAGATCCAGGCCTTTAATGACCTCTTGGGCACGGCCATCAGCAGTGTGTCTGTCTGTGGAGAGAGTGTTGACCTCATCGAGAGGTTTACTAACCTTGGCAGTGACATTCATGTCTCTGGTGACTCTTCCTGTGAAGTCAGTAGACGGATTGGGAGAGCATGGGGGGTCATGAGATCGCTGGAAAGGGGAGTGTGGCGCTCCCGATATCTATGCAAAGGGACGAAGGTCCAAGTCTTTAGAGTCCTGGTGCTTCCTGTCTTCCTATATGGTTGTGAGACATGGACGCTATCCAGTGACCTGTGACGAAGACTGGACTCCTTTGGTACTGTGTCTCTTTGGAGATTCCTTGGGTACCGTTGGTTTGACTTTGTGTCGAATGAGCGGTTACTCATGGACTCCCAAATGAGGCACAATACCTGCATTGTAAGGGAGCGTCAGTTACGGCACTACAGGCATGTGCCGTTGTTTCCCCGAGGGTGATCCGGCTCATAAGATCCTCATTGTTGGGGACCTGAGTGGTTGGACCAGGCCAAGGGGTCGCCCGCGTAACACCTGGCTGCGGCAGAGGGTTATTTCCAGAGGGTAGGACTGGACCGCGTGTCTGCCTGGGGGGTTGCCAACTGGGATCCCGAGCTGTTTTTGATGTGTAGTGGGTGCGGCAACACACTGTGCCAGTGCATGCTCCCCAACTTGACATGACTTGACTTGAATGCCCACTGTTGCTTTTTGTTGAGTTGCAACACAGCCTTCCTGTTTTTGCCCCCTGGAAATGCCATCTCGTGTCAGGGGAAACCCTGACTTAAACCTTCACAATTCGGCTCAAATTATAACATAATCTGCATTTACATTTTCTGATGAAACCGACATTCAATCCATTTTCTTAACCTGTTTGTGCCAACATGGAGTCATTTACACCAATTTCAGCCCCAGGATAATGGGAATGAGTCCTACATGGAGGGTTGCATTGGCCTGCATTATTTTTAAGCTTTCCTAAGCAGACATACTGTATTATGATAACTTGGCCGGATGAGCAAATAGACGTGATCTTCTAGACTGCCCAAATAATACAGCTCTTCTCCATTAATATTGGAAGTGATGCTGAGGCATCAGAGCTGACCATACAAACAAGATTATTCCATTATATAATTACATTTGATCTCCCAATACTGCTTTGAGGATTACTCATATGCATGTATACAATAGACAAGGTACCATTTGGTCATGGGCATATTTTTGACACCATCTAATGGGATTTGTGTCTCTCATGAAAAAAAAAAACTGACCACTGTGCAGTTCTATAATGTCATTAAATATGCAGTAGATTTATCCCATTGGAGAAAAAATCACTCAGCTGGACAGTGCATGTCTTTAACATTTAGATCTGGATCGGATAAACATGTGGACAAAAATGAAGCAGCCTTGAGAGCTATTCATTGGAATATTTTCTAAGCCTTCTGTACACCTTCTACCCATTGAATATGACTTGCATATTTATTCATCTCATTCACCTTTCAGGCTTATTCTTCTACACGCTATATTGGATTACTGCTCTCTTCAGGGCAAAAACATTTTTTTGGATCCGATTTGCACACTGAAGAAACAGCAGGAAACATAGTTCTGGCTGCAGGGATAGAGTTGGCTGCAATATGGAAATCCTGAATTGACTTGACGACTGTCTATTCTTCTTCTTCTTCGGCTGCTCCTGCTAGGGGTTGCCACAGCAGATCACCTACTCCCATATCTTCCTGTGCTCATCATCTTGTTCTGTTACACCCATCCACCTGCATGTCCTCTCTCAGCACATCCATAAACCTCCGCTTAGGCCTTCCTCTTCTCCTCTTGCCTGGCAGCTTTATCCTTAGATAGATAGATAGATAGATAGATAGATAGATAGATAGATAGATAGATAGATAGATAGATAGATAGATAGATAGATAGATAGATAGATAGATAGATAGATAGTGCCTTGAACATGAGAAAAGTGCTATACAAATAAAATGTATTATTATTATTTTATTATATAGATAGATAGATAGATAGATAGATAGATAGATAGATAGATAGATAGATAGATAGATAGATAGATAGATAGATAGATAGATAGATAGATAGATAGATAGATAGATAGATATTTTAGTATAGTTGGCAGGATCAGATAGATAGATAGATAGATAGATAGATAGATAGATAGATAGATAGATAGATAGATAGATAGATAGATAGATAGATAGATAGATAGATAGATAGATAGATAGATAGATAGATAGATAGATAGATAGATAGATACTTTATTAATCCCAAGGGGAAATTTGCATCCTTTTCCCAATATACTCAGCATCTCTCCTCTGCACATGTCCAAACCAACGCAATCTCCCCTCTCTAACTTTGTCTCCCAACCGTTCAACTTGAGCTGACCCTCTAATGTCTTCATTTCTAATCCTGTCCATCCTCGTCACACCCAATGCAAATCTTTAACTCTGCCACCTCCATCTCTGGCTCCTGCTTTCTGGTCAGTCCCACCGTCTCCAGCTCATATAACATAGCTGGTCTCACTACCGTCCTGTAGACCTTCCCTTTCACTCTTGCTGATACCCGTCTGTTCCAAATCCCTTCTGACACTCTTCTCCAGCCTGCCTGCACTCTCTTTTTCATTTCTCTTCCACAATCCCCGTTACTCTGTACTGTTGATCCCAAGTATTTATCCCAAGTGACGACTGTCTATTCTAGACTGCAAAATTCTGTGGTTTAAGAACAAAACGCAAAACTCTCATTTGTAGCCAATTAATACTGTGTGCTATAATAGGGGACACCAAATCCCCCAACTGCGCCACACCCTCAAACACACCAATACCAACACATGTCCCAGGTTCAATTAATAATTTATTTTAACAAATATCTTCACAAAATTGTGAATTTCCCCTTGGGATTAATAAAGTATCTATCTATCTATCTATCTATCTATCTATCTATCTATCTATCTATCTATCTATCTATCTATCTATCTATCTATCTATCTATCTATCTATCTATCTATCTATCTATCTATCTATCTATCTATCTATCTATCTATCTATCTATCTATCTATCTATCTATCTATCTATCTATCAAAACGTCTTTGTATCATTAATAAAACCTCCAAGCACAATTCTCATTTTTTTCTCTTCCTCTCTTTCTTCTTCTCCTTTTGCTCTTCCAGGTGAGCTTCTTCCTCTACCTTCCTAACTCTAATTCCCTGAGGTAAGGCGTCGGATGCCAGACCCAGCAGTGCTTTCAGTGTTCTAGCAATGCATGTTGGAAGTCAGTCAGGTCAAGTGAAAGTTCCTTAAACCAGGAACTGTCTGTCCCTGCTGGCACCCATGAAACCCAACAGGGCCGTCCAACGGGACTGCAGTTCCCAGCATGCCCTGCGGGTATCCATTCAGGCACCATAGCCAAGTGACTTCTTAGGCCAGGTTAGGTACCTTGAACCATCCTGGCTGGAATGCCAGCCTGTGCTTAGTGTAAACTGAGCATTTAGGACCTCTCCACTGCCTGTCCAAAACTAGGGCAAGTAAATTCATGTGAAGGGTGGCTGTAAGAGCCAATTTTAGAAACTTAAAGTTTTGAGTTAAACTCTTATTAATGTTTGCTTTATTTGAATAGAATATAATTTCTTCTATAGTCATAGACAATGGTAAAGTCTTTTTCCCCCCTTTAAGTTAGTAAGAGATAGAATCTTCTTGCTATAATTGAGAAACAGTGTGATATTAGGTTTAGTTGTGTTTAGAGCAGGTCCCAGTAAAAAGGGACTTGAAAGACCCATTTTCAAGTTAGAATTGGGATAAGCATACAGTTTTCTGACCGCTTTGAAATGGTTCAGAAACGTTTTGAAATGGTATTATAAGTGACTAGTAACGATTTAAGATGTAACAAGATTAAGCTTAGAACTAAATTTTTTTTTTTTCTTATTATAATTTTTCCTTTTTTGCTATTTTAATTTTCTTTTTTGTGTGAACTGTTTTACTTTCAAACTTAACTAAACTTTTAAAAACGAAGATATTTTGTCTGTGTAATCATTTCTGCGCGTCAGGCTTTTGTTGAATCCCATTTTTTAAGTTGGAGCTGCTGAATTTTGGAAACTTTGGGAAAACGCAGCTACAGTGGCATTTAACTGTCATTCAGCACAGGCAGGGGACAAAACTATTCAATTAAGGGATCAATTATTGACTTTTTTTGTTTATCTTTCAGTATAAGAAAATTAGAAATATTTAGACTCATTAAATAAGGTATGTTTCTCCAACCTATATATACAACAAAACAGAATACTTGTATATCATACTGTAAAGTAAAAAAATTAAACCACTTATCGCACATTGTGCCCTATGCAGCAGTCCTCAGTGTTGTCTCAAATTTTGTTGAGAGTCTAAAGGCTATTGTCACATTGGAAGACTTTTCCAGCAATAGCCTTCATTTACATAAGCTTAGCAAGTCAGGGGCATTCTGGAACGTGCTGCCATGAAATGGGTACCGTATTGTGACATGTCAAGTGACTCACTCCAACTAGTCTGTGTCTCACTCCGGCAAAATCTAAACAGGTTTGAATGCTCATCCAGGAGTACAATGCATATAATGCAGCAACAAGGAATACAGAGCTCGGGTGTTTTGGACCTCACAAACACAAGAGAAGCTCATCTGTCTGATGTCGTCTGTTTTGTGTACCACAGCAGAATGAAAAAACACAAAAAGAAAAACTTGTTGTAGTTGTCAGCTCTATGTAACAGCTGCTGGCTCCATCAAACATCACACAATTGGCTTTCACAATGTACTAATTAAGAATTAGCCATACCACCTGCACTTCAGAAAAGGTCACCCACTTGAAACTAAGCATGTTCGGGCCTGGCCGGTCCTTTGATGGGGGAGCAACCAGGAAAAGCTTAGGTTGCTGCTGGAAGAAGTGTTAGTGAGACCAGCTAAGGGGCATTTCTCCTGTGGTCATTGTGTAGATGCCAATGCCCCAGTGCAGTGATGGGGACACTGTGCTGTAAAAATGGTGCCATCCTTCAGATGAGATGTAAAACCGAGATTCTTACTGTTTCTGGTCATAAAAGATCCCTGGGCATAGGGTATATTCTGATATCCTGGCTAAATTCCTCACCTCAGCATAGTCATTCTGGCCCTCTAATCATTCACTATCTCTAATTAGGTAATTATTAATCGCTATTTCATCACCTAACAGTTAATGTGTGGTGAATGTATTGGTGCAAAAATGGCTGCCTTTGCATCATCCGGGTGGAAACTGCACATTAGTGATGATTAAAGTGGCTCCTCACTCACTGTGTAAAGTGCTTTGAGTAGTGAGAAAAGTGCTATATAAATGGAAACAATTATTATTATTATTATTATTTGGCGGCTTTGCCCCCTGCTCGCTTTGCTCACCAATGACCTGTGCTACGCGCCAGCCACTTCGTGTCTCTGCCAGTCGCATTGTGAAGAGTGGGGCTGAATACACCTCTAGGAGACACATCCACTCCTCCCAAATCTCATCTTAAACGGTGATACAATGGGAAACAAATCCAGTTGTTTATTTACCTCCTCTTTGCTCGATCAGCTGCTGGCTTGCTGCTGCCATGCCTTGTGATCTGCATCTCGTGCAGCACTTCAAACTTTTAAAAGCCTATACAGCAACTGTCCTTTTGTCTCACTGCCTTGTCTGTCTTCTCCCCCAGACATTCTCAGTTCCTGTTGGGGGTCCCATACCCAATGAAGAGGAAGATTTTCTATTCTTTTAATTGAGAGACAGAACTGTCCCCTCCAACTACACATGGAGCTCGATTCACTCTTATGTTTGTTTGACGTGTATGAATAATGTTTCTGTCTCTACAGTCTCCTGTGTATCTGTGCAACTCTGTGACCCAAACATGACAGCGTATGTGGATTTCACTTTCACCAAACAACAAATCTTTTAATTTTAGTGGATACGCCTCTTCATTGGAAAGAAACACTACTTTTTCCTGATGTCAGCATGAATTAGACGATCTACAAGTCTCCGACATTTTTTTGAGATTTTTGAATTTTCATGCTTTCATTATCTCTAAACTGCTCTGCATGTGTACCACGCCAATGTTTTGGAACCTCTTTACGATGTTCTACTTTGTCATCTACTCTTTGTCTTTTATTTCTGGCCCCAGGTGTGGTTAAATCTCTTGGCACAAAGTCTCATCTCACGGGACGTGAAACTGTCTCTCTGAAAAAGTCACGTCTTGTCTCTCTGAAAAAGTCTTGTCTCGTCCCAAGATTTTTTTATATAATAGAGAGATTATTATTATTATTATTATTATTATTATTATTATTATTATTATTATTATTATTGTAATGACCGACCCCATACCCAGCCGGCAGCTACACCTCCAAGACCTGTGGCCTGGATGAATTACTGAGATGAATCTAAATATCAAGCCATACCTCTAACAAATAAACTTTTCCCCACAATGGACGATGTAAACATAAGCACAAAAGAAAAGATTATATGTAAAAATATGATATGTAAAAAAGTGAATATATTAAAACAGAAAACAAAACACTATTGCACATACCCATGTAGAATATATATTCTACCAGAGCAATACCGTGACAACACTATATATATATATATATATATATACACACAATGACAAACCCTCCCTTGCCCCTGTAACATATAACAAACAACAACGAATAACAACAATGAATGAAATACGGAATGAATGATCGTGAACTTGAGTCCGAGTGTACAACTGTCCTGAATGCGGATGACTGGTCAACAGATGCGAGATGTGTTTGTATTTCCCGGAATAAATGGAGCAACCTCACCGTGAATCCTCGGCTTGTGGTGGATGATGTAATCCAACCCCGGGGTCTCTGGTGATGAGGGAATTGAAGTCAATCCGGCGGAATGAAAACAAACTGGATACAAAGGCGTGATGTGATGAATAGCAGGTAAGTTGATGCGTTATGGTGAAAATGAAAATCTCCGTCTCTCCTCCCCTCTTCCTGTTCTCTCCCGATTGTTTATATAGTACTACCGGATGTAATTGATTGATCGTTAACGGATGTTTTCCATTTTGAGGCTGTGGTATCTTTCCATCATCCGTCCCCCTTGAATTTACGGGGACGACATTTACTGATGCACACAAACAGCAAACGGGACGATGGAAACAAAACGCATTCAGTACAAACATTGAACAACACTATTACTATGTAGCCCCGCTACATTATTAATGAGACAGTCTTCTTTTTTTTAATTAACGGGATTATTAGTTTGTAATGTAGTTGAGAGTGTCTGCTGGGGTCGTAACCAAAGCATGCAAGCCGATCAATCATCAAGTTTAAAACGCAAAGCAAAATCAAAGGTCACATGAAACAAAGTAATCAGAATACCATTAAGTCTTTAAACATGGATCAGAGTCGTGTACCAACACTATTTTTATCTAATACTCAGATACAGAAAGAATGCAAGTGTCATTCTTTATGTGGTTTTTATGGTGACGGCAATTCCAGGTGGTTCTGGGATAGATCACTATGGCAACAGCCAACACAATAACTCCCAAATTGATGCCATTCATAAAAATCTAATATGGTGCCGTGGAAAGATGGTAAATATTTTCAATTTTTTTAATTTACAACAAAATGAAAAAACAATGTAATACAGTATTTAGAATCCCTGACGTTCAAAATGCTACAAATGCATCCTTATTGAAAATCCTTCCAGGAAAGGCTACAAAACAGTAAATAATTAATAATAAATAATTAAAAATGAATTAACAATGATATTAATAATTAATAAAGATTGCTAGTCATAACGGACCTAAAGGGGTGAACAAGACAGTGCTGGAAGGTCACTAAATGTGATATTTTCAATCATTTAAATCGGTCGTTCTCCATGTTCACTCCTCAGGGCCCAATGTGGCTGAAGGTTTTTGTTCCAAAAAGTTCCTCAATCAGTCAGTCATTGTTACCTTTAATTTATTGTCTAATTAGCTGACCTCTTTTGTTCTTTTTTATTTTCTATTTGGAAAGGTGTAGTAGTATGAGATATATTACACTTATAGGAAGTCAAATTTGTATTTTTTTTTTTTTGGTATCTTTAAGTGCTTACTTTGTTTTTTTTTGTTTTTTGTATTCACTTATTTAATTCTTATTCATCTAACACCTCATCTTCATCTCATTTATCTTATTCATCTATCTAAGTTCCTGCTTCATTCAGTAAAAATGTTATAGTTACAGTTACTGTATCTACTCGCATATAAGTCGGGTCTTGAAACTTGAAAAATCGATCATAAAATCAGACCCCGACTTATATGCCCATTCAGAAATATGACACTTAATTTTTTATTTACATCTTCTTGCCTCCTCCAATCTTGCACCAGTTTCTCAGACATATCGAATTTTGTTGCAGCAACGCAGTTACCAATTTCTTTCGCCACTTCAACAACTTTTAATTTAAAACCAGCTTCATATTTTCTTCTGATCGAACGCTCCATCGTAGATAAGGGATGCTCTTACTATAAAGGTGTATGAGGGTGTGAGATACAAAAAACACAAATCAGTGCAAATGTCACTTTGGAATAGTTCAGATATTACTGTGTGGTCATGTAGCCACAATACATAGAAAAAAAAGGCTGTGTGCTCCATGGTTACTCTCTCAGGTGGGAGTTAGCATATCATAATCTCTTGGACTAATAGCGTGAGTTTCCGCATTCGACTTTTATGACCGACGTTATAAAATACAGGAAATTATACAGTAAAATCGAGCCCCGACTTAGAGAGAGAGAGAATTTAAACGTGAGTATATAAGGTATTCATTTCCAGATGGCAACCAAAAACATTGAACTGGGAAATACTGGCTTGCTTAATTAATTAGAAATCCAATTAGGTAGAAGAAATGAGTTGGGACAAAAACCTGCAGCCACAGGTGGCCCTGAGGACTGAAAGTGAAGAACCACTGGTTTAAATTGACATGGTCCGGCAACGAGATCAGCAACTATAGTTGGCCAGACTGACATGCTCCATGACAAAAAGTCGTATATTGTGATTTAGATTGTCTGAGGTCTAACTTTGAAGGAACTCGAACGAGTTAGCAGACGATATCGATCATCTGGGCGCAACCCTCAGGAATCCAAAGCAGCTAGCCATCTTATCGTTAATGAATATGTGATTCTTGGGAATTAAGAGTAATCAGAACTGAGGAGATCTTTTTATTTATTTATTCATTTACTAGTCATTTAGCCCGTTACAATAACGGGCACTAGAACAGTAGTGCATAAACATTAGTAGGAACAGTCTATATTAAATGGCAAGGGACTTTGACCTCATTCTTTTTGTTGGTCGTATTTTTCTTTATTTCAGCCTTTCTTTTGTTGATGTTTACTTGCTGAGCTGACCGTTCTTCGTGGGCTGCCGCCGTGTATTGTGTGTCTTTAATTTTCTGTGACAGTAATACTGTCTTGTACGGCTCTATTCAATTAGGGCATGCAGAAAAAGGCGAGCTTCAAAAGGGCGACCTCAATTCAGCGCGGCGAATAAAGGTGTTCGTAGATAATTTAGTTCAAATGGCTGTGGAATATGTGAAGAGCAACAAAGGTGCAGATCTTTATTTACGCGCGCCTTTATTCGCTGTGCCCAATTGCGGTCGCCTTTTTGTGCGCGCCCTTATTGAAGGATACCGTCTTGTACGTCCGCTGGCTTGTACGTCCGTAATATACCTTTAATTTTCTCTGGCGGTAATACAGGCGTGCGCGTCGGTAATATGCCTTTAATCTCCTCTAACAGTAATACTGGCTTGTATGTGGCTGTAATATGCGTCACTGAATTGTGTACCTTTAATTTCCTCTCGCAGTAATACTGGTTTGTATTTCCGTAAAACGCCTCTAACTTACTCTGACAGTAATATCGCGCATCGCACCGTGCCCCGCACATGTGCACTTCACCAGAAGACACCCACACACGGACACCTGGACGCACATAGGGATTTTATTAAAGAGGATTGTTTAAATTTTGCTTTCCAATTTATTTATAATCTGCGGTTTGATTTGACATTACGTAATGTTGAAAAATTCCCTTTTTTCAAACCAATACGGCTGAGGGCATCAGACCGTATTCAAGTCTCTTCAACACTTTTCAAAATGTTCTCATTTGACGATTTCGATTTTAAGATTTTTTTCTAAATTAAGACACAAAAATAAGAAGAGAAAAATGTAAATACTTAACGGGAAAATCTTTTTTTTTTAGTGAAGTCACAAGTAGAGAAGAATTTTCCGTATATGGTTATATATTTGAAATTCACTGTTAATGAGGCCATAGTGTCTGATAGATGAAGAAAGGAACTGAAACCAGGAGGCTACATTTCAAGTTCCAGCTCAGTCTGCAAGTGAATGGCCTTGAGCAAGCTACTTGAAACAACTGTGCTTCATCCTTTATGATGCATTCAAACTGGCAACCCATTGTACTCAACTCAGAAGCAGTTTCTAATAAATACTGTAGTTCACATGTGCCCAAGTCTTAGAAGCATGTGTGACTGAGCTTTGAAAGATGAAAGAAGCCATATAAATAGCATTTGTATTCTACACAAATGCAGGAACCACATTTATTAATGTGTGTGAAGGAAAATAAAATAGATTAGTATCCATACCTTGTGTGCCTCGTGTGAACTGAAAGAAATATCTCCAGTTGGCTACTTTATAAATGTGCTCTGTGTATTTATTAAGGAAATCACCCTAAAGACATTTGAAACAATAAACGCTTTCCTACCGCAGGAACTTTTTTAGGAACCAAGGACTTTTTAGATACTCAGGTACTTTTTGTAGCATTCACACCATTCCTGGCAGACAGTTCCTGGTATTAAACTGCTGAAACAAATTAAGTGAGCACATAAATCACACATTGGATCTCAATGAATGAAATATTCAAGTGGAAAATCTTTACCTAGTAATCCTGTGTAATTCATTGAGAACAAAATGACGTGCCGACGGTCAGTGGAAACCAAAATAACCAAGCCGTTGAGGGCTGATTCAACATGACACCGAAAATCAAAGTCAAAAATTGAAATCCCAAGCTAAGCCGTGAATGTCGTTACAGCAACTCCTAATGTGACTCAGTAGGGTGAATGGCCCCGCATGCTTATATGCACTCCTAAGAACATCCTGGCCAGCTCCTGATGAGACGGTGGAAGGTGTCCTGGGGGATCTCCTCCTAGACCTGGATCAGGGCATCAGTGAGCTCCTGGACCAGTCTGTGGCGCTACATGGTGTTGTCAGATATGCCGATACATAATGTCTCAGAAGTTCTCAATTGGATTCAGGTTTGGGGAACATGCAGGCCAGTAAATGGCATCAATGCCTTTGTAATCCAAGAACTGCCTACACACTTTTTTTGAATGAGGCCAGGCATTGTCCTGCACCAATAATAATAATAATTCTTTACATTTCTATAGCGCTTTTCTCACTATTCAAAGCGCTCTCCACACAGGGAGGACCCAGGAAGTGAACCCATAATCTCCTTACTGCAAAGCAGCAGCACTACCACTGCGCCACCTGTGAGGTAAGGTCTGACAATGGTTCTGAGGATTTCATCTTGGTACCTAACAGTAATCAGCGTACCATTGCATAGTATGAGGAGATCTGTGCGACTCTTAAATGATATGCAATACTCAGACCATCACTCACCACCAAACCAGTTAGGCTGGATGATGTTGCAGACTACAGAATGTTCCCCTCAGCGTCTCCAGACTCTTTCACATCTGTCACATATGTTCAGTGTGAACTTTCTGTCATCTGTGTTGAGAACCAGGCAACAATGGCAGAGCTGCCACTTGTGGTATTCTATGGCGAATGCCAATTGAGCTCCACAGTGATGGGCTGTGACCACAGGTCCCACTAGAGGAAGTCAGGCCTTCTGACAGTTTGCTCAATAATATGCACATCAGTAGCCAGCTGGAGGTCATTTTATTGGGCTCTGCCACTGCTCCTGTTTACATAAATGAGCAGATCCTGATCTGGCTGCTTGGTTGATGCCCTTCAACGGCCCTGTCCAGCTCTGCATGTGTAATGGTCCGTCTCCTGGAATTTCCTCAATGCTCTTGAGACTGGGAGACACAGTAAACCTTCTCGCGACTGCATGTATGGATGTGCCTTCCTGAATGAGCTGGACTACTTGTGCACCCTAAATCGGCTGAAGACATCACCTCATGCTCGAGTAGTGACAAGAACACTAGCGAAATGCAAAACTAGAGAAGAATCAGTCAGGAAGGAGAAGGAGAGAGCAATTGTCTGTGGCCATCATTCCCTTTTTGGGGGGTGTCTTGCTGTTGCCTCTCCAGTGCACCTGTTGTCACTTTCATTTCCACCAAAGCAGGTGAAGCTGGTGAAGATGATTTACAATCGCTTATGCTTCCTAACTGGGATAGATTGATAACCCTGAAGCTTCATTCACTTAGTGTGATGATTAAGTGATCCCTTCATTTTTATAGCTCCTATATTTTTAGCTCCTACTCCAGGTTATCTACTTTTTATTCAACCAGGAACAATTGTGGGTGGAGCTCCGGTGATGAATTGTGTTGATTGGCTGACCACAAGCACTGGCGCCATCTTACAAGTTGGTTATGTATGATCTTGGAGAGTTATCGGTGAAGATGGAGTGCCACACTTAGTGCTGCAGCACTCTTCACAGCCACCTCCATGCTGTGGGGTACACCGGTGCACTGCATCGAAGTAATAAGCCCGCCAGTGAACTCCTGAAGGATTCTTCAAAGCCACCTTTGTGGCCTTACCGTATCAAAGCTTTTAGTCCCCTGTGTCTGTGTGCAGGAAAGACAGAGCACAAAAAAAATAAAACTCGGGACGTCCCGTTTAATAAATTGAAAATGTCCAACATTTTGTTCGTGCTTAAGCTTCTCACCCTCGGGCTTAACTTAAACAAATGAGTTTGGCCCTATCCACAGATTCAGGGTCTACCTGACAGCAGCTTCATCCGTTGGGACACTCTGGTCATAAAAGACGCCTTCTGGCAAATGACAAAAGAAACCACCTGCTCTCCAGCTAATGTGTTCTCATTTAAACCTGTGTGCGTACAGCATGAGGTTCCTCTGTTAATACAATGAAATAAATGAGAGAGAAAGGAAGGACCAAGAGATACAAATCTGTTCCACACCACGAAACATATGGATAGCATTGTGAGAAAAAACGAAAAACCTACAACGTGGTATAATTTGTTTTAGAAGAATGAAAGCACTAGCAAGCCATACAATTAATTACCAACTTTCATAATTACGAACCTGGCTGGTATGAAAACGTGCAGCCACTGTGGACCTCCAGACCCAGAGCTGAGTATCCCTGCCCTGTGGCATCATCCCAAATAAGTACGTTGGCGTCTTTATTTTTAAGAGCGTGTTACGAGTGATGAGGACCATATTCATTTTGTGATCTGTTTGAGTCCTGACTCCACTCAGACTCCTCGCTCAATCTCTTTTGTCCTGTGATAAAAACCAAGATCCAGGCCTTTAATGACCTCTTGGGCACGGCCATCAGCAGTGTGTCTGTCTGCGGAGAGAGTGTCGACCACGTCGAGAGGTTTACTTACCTCAGCAGTGACATTGATGTCTCTGGTGACACTTCCTATGAAGTCAGTAGATGGATTGGGAGAGCATGGGGGGGTCATGAGGTCACTGGAAAGGGGTGTGTGGCACTCCCAATATCTATGCAAAAGGATGAATGTCCAAGTCTTTAGAGTCCTGGTGCTTCCTGTCATGCTATATGGTTGCGAAACATGGATGCCATCCAGTGACCTGAGATGAAGACTGGACTCCTTTGGTACTGTGTCTCTCCGGAAAATCCTTGGGTACCGTTGGTTTGACTTTGTGTCGAATGAGCGGTTGCTTATGGAGTCCCAAATGAGGCACATTACCTGCATTGTGAGGGAGCATCAGTTACGGCACTACGGCCATGTGGCGTGATTCCCTGAGGGCAATCCAACTCATAAGATCCTCATTGTTGGGGATCCGAGTTGCTGGACCAGACCAAGGGGTTGCCCAAGTAACACCTGGCTGCGGCAGATAGAGGGGTCATTTCCGGATAGTGGGACTGGACCGCCTGTCTGCCTGGGGGATTCCAAGCTGTTTCGTCGTGTAGTGGGTGCGGCAACGTAGTGTACCAGTCCATGCTCCCCAACTTGACTTGACTTGATTTGTTGAGTCCTGCTCTTCACCTAATTGCTGCTGGGATGGACTTTGTCTCCTTACCACCCTAATCAGGATTAGAAACTGACCAGATGACCAAAAGGTTTATTGCATTTTGCATCAAATTTGTTTCTTAGCTTTTTGTCTTATTATTTACTTTGTTCCATTAATGGTATGCTACAACTTTAAACAACACTACTTAATAAAATCATTTAAAAGTTAAACCTTTGGTTTTACGAGCAGCACAGGCACTGTACCTTAGTGCATATTGGTTATGAACAATATTTATGAGCTGCTTGACTCCCTGGAGCCTCACATGTGCCTGCTAATTTTGCAATTCCTGTTTCAGGTTTACTCAAGTAAATTGGAAGACTTAAATTAAGACTCCTGGGATGAATGCACTTGAAGTTACTGATTTTAACTCAAGCTTTCAAGAGCATTACATTGCTCTGTGCAGAAAGATTAAATCAAACAAAAATACACACTTAGCTGCAATATTTGATTACCTATATCAGACTGGAGGCACACAGTGCCCACTTTTATGAAACATAAAGTATTAAAGTGACAATCAAATGTGCTACACGAATAACCTGGTTACAAATACATTACATAATTTACAGTGCCCTCCATAATGTTTGGGACAAAAACACATTATTTTCCTTGATTTTCCCCCTCTGTTCCACAGTTTAAAATTACAAATCAAGCAATTCAGAAATTTAGATGTGATTAAAGGGCACATTGCACATTTCCATTAAGGGGATTTGCACACATCTTGGTCACACCACCCTTTTTATACATGGTCCACCAATTTCAGGGCACCATCCTGTTTGGGACAGTTGGCATAACGGGTGTTTGCGACTCGTCAGGTGAGTTTCTTTGCTTCATTAAATACCTCGGCCTGCTTCTACCCTTTGGTGTCTGTAGTTGCCAATGTTCAACATGCCAATGAAAGTCAAAGACGGCAGCCATTCTAGGACAAGCATGGTCATGACACATTAGCTAATAGGGTTGAGAAATTGTTAGCCAACAAAGGATATGGGATGATTAGACATCCAGAATTGACAAGGCTATGGTGGCAGCTTAGCCAGGACATTGGGGAACACCTTACATTTTCCAACAGATGCCCAGAGATCTTTTATGACCACAGAAAGCCAGTACCTTGGGTTTATGTCTCATCTATAATAATAAAAGGCAAAGCCCTCACTGACTGACTGACTGACTCACTCACTGACTGACTGACTGACTGACTCATCACTAATTCTCCAACTTCCCGTGTAGGTGGAAGGCTGAAATTTGGCAGGCTCATTCCTTACAGCTTACTTACAAAAGTTAGGCAGGTTTCATTTCGAAATTCAAAGCGTAATGGTCATAACTGGAACCTCTTTTTTGTCCATATACTGTAATGGAAGGCAGCAAGATGGCCGTAGGAGACTGAGTTGCGTGTCGCGTCATCACGCCTCCCACGTAATCACGTGAACTGACTGTGAACTCAGTACGTAGAAAAGAAGGAGGAGCCCCAAAGAGCGCTGAAGAAAACACTCATTACACAATTGACAAGGCAGCGAAACAATAAGAAGCGAGTGAGTGACGCATACAAGCATCTTCATAAGACACGAGGTATAAAAAAGCACGGTGTAAACCGTAAGTCTAAATTAACTTTATAGAAACGCTCCCGCTGCCGTTTGCAATACCATATTCGCGAGATACAAGTTTAATGAGAAGACACGAGGTATAAAAAAGCACGGTATAAACCTAACCTTAAATTAACTTTATAGAAACGCTCCTGCTGCCGTTTGCAATGCCATATTCGCGAGATACAAGTTTAATGAGAAGACACGAGGTATAAACTACAGTTTGCATCACTTTGTAACAGAGTTAAAATTGCTGTAGCGAGAAACTTTTAACTGCCGGGTCTTACCTAACATTAAATAAACCCGTGGACATCGCAACATCACACAAGAGAGCGGCTCACGTGAAGTGACTGAACGCAGCAGGAGTGATCACTTCCATGAATCAAACGTCTTCAAAAAACACATTACACAATTGATAAAGTAGGAAAAGAATATGAAACAAAGCACGGTATAAACCGTAACTTCAAATTAAGTTTATAGAAACGCTGCCGTTTGCAATACCATATTCGCCCCTGCGAAGCGCGGTGATTTTGCTATATATATTAAACTATTTCAACCATTGTATGATCTGCTTCTCGCAACTGAAAGAGGGCACCGTGGCAGAAGTTAGCCGACTTGCTCACCAACCACAAGCGTTACCTGGTAGGTAACCACCCATACAATCAGATTGTGAATCAGACTACGAATGCCTGCAATGTAATTACCCCGATCTACATGCTGTCAAATGAACGAACCACACGCCGTAGCACAACGTTAGGGGCTTCGCCTCTACGTCCGAGGATCGATTCCAGTAAGGGAGTGCAGTGACTGTGTACTCCTAATGAGCCCACAATTACGGCGAAACACGTGTCGCATACTATGCATCTTCAAAGCACGGTGTAAACAGTAAGTTTAAATTGAGTTTATAGAAACGCTCCCGCTGCCGTTTGCAATACCATATTAGATGACTTTGTAACAGAGTTAAAATTCCTGGAGCGATACATTTTTAACTGCCGGGTCATGTCGCGTGTTCTTGGGTAGGTACACCAAAAAATGTATACATTTATGCATGTAATGGGCAAACAAAAAATGTACTATACCCGAAAGCACTACAGTAGTACTCAATGTATCTTTACTTCTTAAATGTTAATGTTTTACTGTTTAATAATTTATACGCTTCTTATATGTTATTCAGATTCTTTTATCAAAATACCAGTAACAGCGCACTGCACGATAACGTGGAGTGAATATACTTGACATGACAATTCATAGTATTTATCCTCTTTCTCTGTACGTTTACCATTCGTTTGCTCACAGGTTGATGAGCTTGCTGCTTAATGAGCAGCTCTTCACCCTAGCGTCCCGCTGCTTCTCTTCTTTCGTCGGCATCTTTTCCCGTTAAAACTGATTTTTTTTAAAACTTAGTATGTTTTCTTTAATTTTTCA